>NW_018408629.1:700109-948191 GCF_002113885.1 Mizuhopecten yessoensis
TGTATATAGGAGCAGGGAACATAGGATTGCACCTTACTTCTGTATATAGGAGCAGGGAACATAGGATTACACACTATATTACTTCAAATAGGAGCAGGGAACATAGGAGCAGGGAACATAGGATTACACCTTACTTCTGTGTATAGGAGCAGGGAACATATGATTGCGCCTTACTTCTGTATATAGGAGCAGGGAACATAGGATTACGTCTTACTTCTGTATATAGGAGCAGGGAACATAGGATTGCACCTTAATTCTGTATATATAGGAGCAGGGAACATAGGATTAAGGCTTTAATTCCGTATATAGAAGCAGGGAACATAGGATTACACCTTACTTCTGTATATAGGGGCAGGGAACATAGGATTACACCTTACGTCTGTATATAGGAGCAAGGAACATAGGATTATGCCTTTCTTCTGTATATAGGAGCAGGGAACATAGGATTACACCTTACATCTGTATATAGGAGCAAGGAACATAGGATTATGCCTTTCTTCTGTATATAGGAGCAGGGAACATAGGATTATGCCTTACTTATGTATATAGGAGCAGGGAACATAGGATTGCGCCTTACTTCTGTATATAGGAGCAGGGAACATAGGATTACGTCTTACTTCTGTATATAGGAGCAGGGAACATAGGGTTACACCTTACTTCTGTATATAGGAGCAGGGAACATAGGATTACACACTATATTACTTGAAATAGGAGCAGGGAACATAGGAGCAGGGAACATAGGATTACACCTTACCTCTGTATATAGGAGCAGGGAACATATGATTACACCTTACCTCTGTATATAGGAGCAGGGAACATAGGATTACGTCTTACTTCTGTATATAGGAGCAGGGAACATAGGATTATGCCTTACTTCTGTATATAGGAGCAGGGAACATATGATTTCACTTTACTTATGTATATAGGAGCAGGGAACATAGGATTATGCCTTACTTCTGTATATAGGAACAGGGAACATATAATTTCACCTTACTTATGCCTATAGGAGCAGGGAACATAGGATTGCACCTTAATTCTGTATATAGGAGCAGGGAACATAGGATTACGTCTTACTTCTGTATATAGGAGCAGGAAACATAGGATTATACCTTACTTCTGTATATAGGAGCAGGGAACATATGATTTCACTTTACTTATGTATATAGGAGCAGGGAACATATGATTTCACTTTACTTATGTATATAGGAGCAGGGAACATATGATTTCACTTTACTTATGTATATAGGAGCAGGGAACATAGGATTAAGGCTTTAATTCCGTATATAGGAGCAGGGAACATAGGATTACACCTTACCTCTGTATATAGGAGCAGGGAACATAGGATTACACCTTACCTCTGTATATAGGAGCAGGGAACATATGATTACACCTTACCTCTGTATATAGGAGCAGGGAACATATGATTACACCTTACCTCTGTATATAGGAGCAGGGAACATATGATTACACCTTACCTCTGTATATAGGAGCAGGGAACATAGGATTATGTCTTACTTCTGTATATAGGAGCAGGGAACATAGGGTTACACCTTACTTCTCTATATAGGAGCAGGGAACATAGGATTACACCTTACCTCTGTATATAGGAGCAGGGAACATATGATTACACCTTACCTCTGTATATAGGAGCAGGGAACATATGATTACACCTTACCTCTGTATATAGGAGCAGGGAACATAGGATTACGTCTTACTTCCGTATATAGGAGCAGGAAACATAGGATTACACCTTACTTCTGTATATAGCACCAGGGAACATAGGATTACACCTTACTTCTGTATATAGGAGCAGGGAACATAGGACTACGCCTTACTTCTGTATATAGGACCAGGGAACATAGGATTAGTATGGGAAGAAACCTGAGAAAACCCTGGTGATAGGGCAGGTAGCCCCATACCTTTCCACGTCCGATTGGGGAATCAAACCCTGGCTGCCTTGGTGAAAGGCAAGTGCACTTTCCAATGCGCCACCCGTCCACCCTGACCATCTGTATGATTATGGAGGCGGGGAAATTAAGAGAAATTACACTCTTTATACAGAAACATCTGTAAAATTATAGAAGCGGGGAAATTAGATAACCCTAATTACACCCTCAATACTGAAACATTGGTACTGTTATTAATATAGGAAATAGAAAGTTAGGGTAATAAGGGTGAATGTATCATAAAGGTGTAATGTGAATTTGGGTTTTACCTGTGAAGGGCAAATACTTTCTGGCTTGTATACAGCGATTCAAAGTCAGGCACTACAAATATGATGTTGATTGCCAAAAGGATTTTTATAAGTAAAATGTCATTACAGCGAAACGATTTGGTTTGTAGAATATAAACTAAGAAATAACAGACATCCCGTTTAAAAAAGATTTGAAAGAAACCATGTTTTTTTTAAGTAATTAGGATTATTTTAAATAAAATGTCATTACAGTGAAACAATTTGGTTTGTGGAATATAAACTAAGAAATAACAGACATCCCATTTAAAAAAGATTTGAAAGAAACCATTTTTTTTAAGTAATTAGGATTATTTTAAGTAAAATGTCATTAGCCAAACACTTCAGTTTGTGGAATATAAACTTAGAAATAGGATGAGTTTATAGATGCGTGCAGTATTTGGTTTTGACATGTGTTGCTATACTTTGGATTTCTGAGATTCTGCTGTATAAGCAAACAAGGTATCCTATTTACTTAGAGTGGCAGTGTTATGTATGTATTACAATAATATTTATGTAGGTAGAATTATCGTAGTTTGTTGTACAGTACAAATTTATTATTGAAAAATTGTTATTTGTGTACTGCCATATATCACTTACTGGTGTTTTTTAAAACAAAATGAAAAAAATGATTATATTTTGGAAAGTTTAGGGTTCGAAGAGCTGGGAGGATTGTAAAAAATATATGTTGTTCATGATATTAGAATAATAATATAAATTAATTTCACACAAATGGCTGCTTCCATTATATTTTGAGGTAGGCAGATGTAGGAGGCTCTTGTGGAAAGTTCTAAAAAGCTTTCACATAAAGTTTTATGAATTATTTAATCTTAACTAAAAAAAAAGTATATTTGATTTATTTTTCTCTGAAATTTAGGAAAAAGTTTCAAAAATTTCCCAGCTACGTAAACTGATTCAATTGAATGACTCAATAATGGATATAAGACCTCTGCTGTACCTGTTTGTGATATATGGCATTATATTATGGTGTGTAACACCCGACGACGGAAGGCAGCATATATCCCTATTGTTACATCTATGATGTTGATATTATGACGTGTTGTATATTTGTGATAAAGTTACATTAGTGTGTACCTATGTATAGACGTACGGTTTAACTCTGTAATACTGCCGACAGTTGCCTGGGGGAATGTTCTTACTATAAAGAAATGTATCTCAAGAGGGTGAAAAAGGACATGCTAGAGTTTGTTGATGGTAAAGGAGTCGGTAAACAAAACGAGGGGTTGTATATCAATGTTTTATTGTGCTAGTGTATCCCTGTATATGTCTAAAGTGTTCAAATTTATGATTTTTATATAATGTCCTTTTTTTTTTAACAGTACTAAAAAAATCCAATCTAACCAAAAATAAGTTAACTTTCATTGCATTATTGGGCATGTAGTATAGTAGAGCAGTGTTCCTTGACTAAAAAAATGTTTGCTTTCATATTAAATGTCAGATTCACCAAACAATGGAAGCTGTGTAAAATCACTGCTGTTGAAACTCTCATGGATACAGTAGTGCAATTTAGGAATGAACCAAGTGCCTGTTCGATTTCCTTTGTAAGAAACCACCAGACCCAATCTTGTGCTATATTATGACATCCTTGATACTCCGGGGGTTATACGCTCAATTACATTCTCTGAAACCCTAGAATATTTCACAACAAAATCGAAGACTCAATGTGCACTACCTTGTGGATGAGACAATAAGACTAGTTTGATCCTTTGATGTACATCGAAAGAACCGTGAAGCACCATAACTCTGAAAATTGACTGGCTTTGCAGTCAGGTGTCTCTCCTCTGTAATCTTAAAAGAACAGGTATCAGCTTAGCGATTGGTCAGGGTTTGTTTTACCCGAGACCAATCAAATAGCTAACTGCAGAGAGCATAAGTGAGCGTAAACCCCTAAAGTATTGAGGATGATATGATGATTGTGCTTATTGAAGTTTACAGTATATAGTACAGATATTTATCATTATGTACCAGTGCACTCCAGTGTTGCATACTTGCCAACTGTTTGAAATTTCCATGGAGAAGATAATAAAACGTGTGTGTACACCCTAGGGAAAAAATATGACTTTTAAATGGCATTTGTTTAGCTGTTCTAACAGATGAAATCATCATATCTTATAAGAGTAGTTTAGAAAATTCACTGGTAAAAAATGCTCAATTTTAGGGTTCAAATCAGGAGTCCCTCCAAAATAGGGAGAGTTGGCAAGTAGGGTTTTACACTTGACATGATAAACTCGGGGTATATGATATATGGCAGACAACTCCAGTGTAACTGTTTAGTTATATGGTACTGGCCTTATTTTGAAATGTTTTGTTTTTCCTGGTATTATTGGTTTCTAGTTTTAACACTATTGTATAATGGTATATTTGTTTTTCTTCCTTTTGTTCAATTATTAGACCATGTATGTATTAATATAAGTAAAAAATTGATTTGATTTTTTGCATTTCAGTCCAATTTTCAGTATTAAGTTGGAGAAAGAGTATACAAATAGTCAAAGCTTTAAGTCGAAAAAATCACCCAATTAAGGGCGCTCTATCAAATTGTTCACAGGTCACAACACCCACATGAAGGTTTACGTTTACAATGTTATTTATCTCATCCCCCCCCTGAAATTTAATAATGAACTATTCCAACTTTTGAATTGGAAGAGTTTAAATTTGTCTTCAGGGATAACGAGTTAAAATCATTTGTATAGCATAGGTCTCAAGGTAAACTTTTACCTTAGGTTATTATGCCTCATCATGAAGTGCTGCAATGCATATTTTTTGTAACCAATGTCTGTCAGTTTGGTTGGTAATTATTTTAACTAAATCTATTAAGTCTGTTATGACTAAGAACTGCAGCTAGGCCGATGCAACGTAAAATGCTTATGTGCCTTTATGAGTACAACATGTTGCACAACAGTTTTGTAAACTTGACTTTTGACCTTGGCCTCGTAAGGTTAAGGTTTTTCATTTTGAGTCAGACTTAGTACTGCAGCTGGGGTCACACAACTTAACAAACTTATGCATTTCATAGAGTACAGCATGTTGCATGCCTTTTGTAACCTTTAATTCATTCACCCCTAAAATTTCATAATGAATGATTCCAACCTTTGAGTTGGAAGAGTTCAAATTTGTCTTCAGGGGTGAATAAGTTAATTGAGCTTTGATAAAAATTTACATTTATGTAAATGTAAGGTCAAGTATAAACTGCAGCTTGGGACACACAACTTCACATGCTTATACACCTATAAGAATACAGATGTCCAATGCCATATTTGTGATTTTGAGCTTAATATGACCTCATTTAAGATCTTGCATTTGGGTAATTTATTGATGAAATACTGCAGCTAGGATCAAACATGTGCCTTGATAAGTACAGCATGTTGCACGCATTCTTGTACCCTTGACCTCTGTCGTGTCAGATGATTATGATGTTTAGGTCAGTTATTGACTCGATACTGCAACTAGGGTCCTGCAACTTCACATGCTTTTGAACCTTCATGAGTACAGCATGTTTACCGACAGTTTTGTAACCTTGACCTTGACCTCTGTGACGTAGATTAAGTTATTACATCATGCAACTTTGCATGCTAATGTGCCTCTATGAGTACAACATGTTGCCTGACATCTTTGTGACTATAACCTTGACCTATGACTGTATGTATATCTTTGCATTAAGGTCACTTATGGGCTAAGTACTAAAAGTTTGGAGATGTAACTTCACACGCTTGTTACATTATAGTTGTGTAACGTTAACTTTGACCTCTGCGACCTGACCTTAGTTCATAAGTGTGGAAGTGGGGCATCCTTGTCTTACAGACACAATACTAGCTTTATTTATGAAATGTTATTAAAAGTTACTAATAGGCAAATATTAATGATGTATCTAACAGGGTCAAGGTCAAATAACTGATATTGTAGAGCAAAAGTGTTTGAGGCGATAATATTTGATAGAGAAGCCATAAAGTGATAAGCATTATATATCACAGCATTAACAGGACATATTTACTTGGTAAATGTTTTGTAGGAGTAAACAGTTTATATTGTTGTACCAGGATATATATAGATTGAAGATCCTTTAAAACACTATAGATATTTACTGTATAGATATGTAAGTATCCAGTTTGTATACCATTTACACTGCAAACATACTAGTAGTGCTGGTTATGAGTTTAGTAGATAGAACATATACTGTACAAGTTATTTTGAACCAGATATCTTTCGTGAAGGGACCAACATTTATTTGTAGAGAATTTCACTTAAATCGTTGGAGACTATATGTACATTTAAAAAAACAAAAGTCACAATTTGAATAAAAACAACCTTATAGATGCAGTTGTAAAGCCTCGGTAAAAATAAATTGCGTAAATTGTACATTAGATATAACGATATGCAAGTTATGAATTTACAAAATTGTACACAAATACAATGAATATCAATTTCATGTTCTATTGCTTTGAAAAAAATAGCATTACATACAAATGTAGCTAGGTAAAAGTGATAAATTTACTCGTAATAAATGAATTGTTGCGATATTTGTGAACTGACCACTGGTTCTTTACAGTCCATTGATTAAAGCATATCATTTGTATAATTGACTTTGTTGTATGGCGTTAATCCCTGGTTTCTATTTTCGTTTTGAAACTCATGTTTCTATTTTGTTTTGAGGCCTTTGTTTTAATTTTTGTTTCCCCCTGTTATTGTTGCTGTTGTCAATTTCGTGTTCAGTCATGTGTATATTGTATTGTTATCTAGTTTAGTCAACCGTGTCAATATTGTCAACCAGACCATGCATTAATTTACACATAATTCACCAAAAAACTATTTTTTAAACGTCTTTTCATCAAGCTGAGTGGAAAACATTGAAAGCTTTAGACGCATTTGATTATTGATGTACATGTAATTACATTTCATATTTGTATTTCTTCTATTTTGATTTAAATATTGCCGACTTTTTTTTTGAGAGACCTTTTGAATTTAATTTTGAGTTCGATCTGGTTAAAAAAACATATATATGTAATAAAACACAAACAAAAAATATTTTACTTTGCTTGATGAATTGACAAAATTATGCATTTATATTAATTTTGTATTTTAAATACTCCTTTGCACAACCATATCGTATATTTATATATATATCAGTAGATTTTGATACTACACACAATATACCTTACCTCATTCTTATATAAAAAGTGTTACCAAATCATGCATATTTGTTATTATGATTAATTATTAATCTTTGATGCTCCTCGAGGCCTTGTCTGACCTGTTTCTGAGAACGAAAGACAGAGCCAGAGCGAGAGATAGAGACAGAGAGAGAGACGGAAAGACATAGTGAGTGTTCCAAAAGTCTGTTTTTGCCATAAAACTTTTGTTGTTAAACTTGCATCAAATTTGAAATGATAACTCATAGTTTAATATTATTTTAATCACTCATAATAACCTTCATTTCTTCAAGTTTTTTCAAAAACTATAAAAATAAAATATACAATTTAGAAAAACAAAAAGTTTGCCATTAACTGTAAAACTTGTTTTGAAGTTTTAAAATTTCTTTGGTTATTTTATTTTTTGATATCTCGCATTCAATTTCTTCTGGAGTAAACAAAAAATAATCAAAAACAAAACTATGATCAAGGTAGAATATTGTTTATTATATACTCGTCTAATAACCAAGATACCTGTATTTACAAATCTATATACCGAAAGAGGTAAATGACTTCACTATCTGTGTTGTAATTTAAGTTTAATTTGATATACATTGGGTAATATGAAATGAAAAACTTTTGTTTTAATTTGTTGAAGTGAAATGATAAGTAATAATTGACTATGGATTTGATCATTTTGGTTATACCTATGTGCACCACACTTTGAGATGGGTGGTCATGTGATGAAGTCATGTGACATTCACCAGGTCTTCCAGAAAAAGAATTTTCCTTGCATCAAGAAAATGTGCGAGTCATTTATAAGATTATACACGTAATGACACTAATAAACGTGATTAAATATTTATACTGGAAGTCTGACTCTTCGTTATTTTTTTACAGCACATGGAAAAAATATTATATATACGTGTACAATATGTATTTGTAACGGGGGTGGGGGGGGAAACCAACAGCTTTTGACTGAAGGTGCTCTAGAATTTTTTTTAGTTAAAATCCCTCCATTACTTTAGAAGGAGAAGATTTTTTGAAGATTTACCTCTTTTTCCCCTGTCCGGCCCTGCACCTCTGCCCCCAGGGGCCGTACCTTCTGTTATACAAAATTGAGAACCTGTTGGCCAAGAATGCTTCAGACCAGATTTGGTCAAAATCCACTGAGCTGTTAAGGAGAAGTAGCATTTTAAAGGATATATTTGAGGGACGACAGATGCTGCGCCACAGCATAAGCTCACTTGGCCCTTCAGGCCGGTCACACAGTATGGTCAATTATTAGGATGCCTCTGCCTTAACCTATTACATTGCTATTTATGACACAAATGTAGCCTTATTCAGAAGTTCATGAAGAGCTCCTAGATTTTGCCTTTAATGTTTGGATTATAAACATCATAACAATGTGTCCATAATACTGCCCTATCACACATTAAGGGTATATGCCTGTCAATTTTTCGCCCTTCACAAGTACAATGTAATTACTATGTCAAATATGTTGTAGACTTATTTTTACTGCCACGATCAATTCACCCTCATTCAGGAGGGGAAAAAACGTGAAATCGGCAAAAATTATCAAGTACACAGTAGTATCCCTATCCCACCGCAGGCAAAACACGGGAATTTTAATGGTATTCATGTAAATCTCCAACATGTCTTTCATTTTTAGCTCACCTTTTGGCCATGTAAGCTTATGCCGTACTGCGGTGTCCGTCGTCCGTCAACTTTTTCTTTTGAACAACTTCTTCTGAAGAACTGTAGGAACTAAGGTCATGATATTTGGCCAGTAGGTACCTGGGATGGATCGAGTGTTATAAAGTTTCCTCATTAAAATGACCTTGACCTACTTTCAAGGTCACAGCGGTCAAATATGTTAAAAATTTCAAACAACAATATCCTAAGAACCATTTGAACTATAAGTCATGATACTTGGGTATGTTATGAAGACCAGCAGTGTGAATAGTTTTTTCAATTACAGTTATAAGGTCAAAGGTCAACTTTAAATGCTAGTCGGGGGTCAAATGTCAACTTTGGTTAAAAGCTTTAACAATCTTCTTCTCAAGTTCCATAATGTCCAGGGTCATATTTGGCCAGTAGGTACCTGGGATGAAGTGCTATTAAGTTTCTTTATAAAAATGACCTTGACCTACTTTCAAGGTCGCAGGGGTCAAATATGTTAAAAACTTCAAACAACAATATCCTAAGAACCATTTGGACTAGAGTCATGATACTTTGGTATGTTATGTAGACCAGCTGTGTGAATTGTTTTCTTTATTACAGTAATGAGGTCAAAGGTCAACTTTAAGTGCAAGTTGGGAGTCAAAGGTCATTATGCATTAAAAGCTTTAAAATTTCAAGTTTTAAACAACAATATCTTCAGAACCGTTGAAGGGATGTTAAAATTTCTTGTGTTCTAGTTACCAAATTTGGTCTTCAGTTACCTATATGTCAGTTTCATGTAACAAAAGAAACAGGTGAGTGATACAGGCCCTTTAAGCCTCTTATTATTTTTTTAAGATCAGGCCATTTCTACTGTACACTGTAACCAAAAATATATTAGACTGACTTTAAAAATCATGCCCCATCTGAAAGATTCATATTACAGTCCAACACAGCTGGGCTTTCAAAACAAAATAAAAAATTGATAAAAATAATTCAACAAACTGTTTCTGATAATTTTCTGCTTTTTATTTGACTAAATTGAAAACAAAATTCACTTTACATACATTGGTACTGTAAACATGGAAATTTGTGAGAGAAAAAGGAGCAAATCCTAGTGACAACCAGTACATGGTAAATCAAGCCTCAGTGATTCAGGGACCACCAAGCCAAGTGTCTAACTGTATTTTAGGAGATGGATTGGTTTATATTCTAAACAAAATTGTCTCAGTTTTCTGCCAGTCTATAAACCCAGACACTTTTGCTAGGAATGAAGTTGCCGGGTTAGCAGACTTGATTACAAAAACCAAATTTCCTTGCAATGTGAAGCACTTTATATATAGTAAGAGTAAGATTATATAATAAACGTAAATTTCTGCCACAGAATTTCCATGTTCACAAGGGTTATCACAATACAAATACAAAACATTCTCATCTTTCTAGCTTGTCTCCGCATGCTAGTCAGACTAAAGTTTATAAGAAAGCACCTAGGTTTATAATACTCTCCTAACATTTTATAATAACTAGATATATACATCTATAAACGCAGTGGACATGTACTTCATACAAACTTGTTATTCTTGGGCAGCTCTGATGAGTCATCATATTATGTGTATCACATGATGTGATTATTATCTGTCACCAAATTTTGAGCACTGTATAACACAAAACTTTAACTTGTAATTCTGTGGTAGTTATGATGAGTCATCATGTGATGTGTATCACATGATGTGATGATTACCTGTCATCACATTCTGACCACTGCATAACACAAAACTTTCTCTTTAGTATGTACTTTTAGAGTGGCATTGGAATCAGAAATAGATGTACAGAATATATATGGGAGATTTAACCGACTCCAGTACCAATCTAACTTACCAACATATACTGTGAAAGCTTACAATACAGTAAAACCTCCATATAATGCCCCTTGTTTCATCTGCCACCTCGCTTACCACCTATGTAATTCAGTCTATTTGTTTTCCTAAAATCACTGAACCCCCTTTATAATGCCAAATTTTCTCTGGACAAATGGTGACAGTATAAGGAGGTTTTACTGTATATATGCTAATTTGTAAATCTTCTATTCTGAAAACAGCACAAGACAAAATAAAATATCTCAAATATCACATTTTCAGCACTGATGCTATAGAATTTTGAACATGAACATTTTTCATATAGGATTAATTTAGATTATCACTATAATTTTCATAAATATCACAATTACACACAAACACACACACACATATATATTTATATACCATTTAGCTGAGGATAACGATCAATGAACAAGTTTTATATTATTTTTAAGTGGTATGACTAGTTGCCGCCATTATTAAATTTTTGCCTTCCCTACCAGCCATAGTTGGAATTTCATATACTCCAGACCTTGAGGACCCCTGTGAAAAGTAGGTCAAGGTCTTTATATTTATATCTTTTTGCAAATTAACCCGACTTCCATGTTAGAAAATTGCAATCCAAGGCTTAAGTGCTGGGTTTCACAAATATATTTTGTCTTGGAAAATTTCTTTCATAATATCATCAAAATGTCTTGAAAGATAAATCTTGAGTAAATATATTCCTATCTAAACATATTGAGATTCTTTTCAGTGTTTTTTGTCCTAAATAATGATATATCGGTAGTCACTTGTATGTTGTAGACTGCCGATCATATGTTAAATAATATCCTGATATGGAAAATATTTGTGACACGTTTTACGGTAATGATACATAAAATGAATTATAAATAAGTTAAACAAGTTCAGTGATACTTCACAGGGGCGTAGCTGAAGTTATTTTGTAGACAAACTTTCAGGCGAGGGACTGCAGTCTGCCTAGGTATCCAGTGCGCCAAGGGCAGAGCCATGGTAGGGAGCTCAAGGGGAAAATCCCCCCAACCAAAAGAAAATGATTATGAGGATTTTAAATATGAATAGGCATCATAATGACGTAGATGATAACTTCAACATCAATCGAGAACTAGTACTGTCAGCACTCTGTAATCGAGAAGTAAAAAGGTATTTTTTTAATTCTCGTTTACAGAAAGTGTCAACGGGTCCCAATTACCGATTTGACGTAGGCTTTCTAAAAAGAAACTGGACAGTTTCGGAATGATGGTCCAGGATATAAGAATCTGAAATTATGTATGAGATTAATTTGCAGACATAGGATTCAGAGAAAAACAAATTGTATTATTAAGAGATTCATGTGTAGGTAAATGTCTACACTACCTACTGGCAGCTACGCCACTGTTACATATACTGATATACATCATACAAACGTTGGGAAATTACTCCACCTGCATAACTGACATTAAAATCTCCCTGTGCCCTTGAATTGATAACATATTTTACCTTTGACCATAGGCAACCATAAATGTGCTTTAGTGTATCGAATTCCATCTTTAAGGGTTCCTGTCTCACTGCACTGTAATTCGCCCGGCCTAATTTTTACACCCAGAATACGATTGTTGATGATAAAAGTCCTTCAAAGTATGTTTTTTTCTTCAGAAATAATCTATCAAAGCTATCGTCATGCCGGAAAAACAGGTTCCAATACTTTGTACACGTTTTTGGCAGTGGTACGTACAGGAATCCTTAATAATATGCCAAATATGGCATCTGTTCTGACAGACATTCACTTTTCAATCGACAAATTATTTTATATATTTTATATAAATCACAGACCTTGGAATCCATTGGCAGTTCAATTAAAACCGACAATGTTTATCAATTAAGTCCTTAGATTCAGGTACACATCCCACACAACATATACACCAGTCGCATACACACACTCAGTCGGCACACATTTGCGTGACTGCTATTCCACCCACCATGACTTTCAGCCACATGTTAACTGGCTCTATTCAAGGTTTCACTGACCACATGATGTTGTATTAGGTATCACCAAGCATAACATAGATATCTTCTGGAAAATCAAATCTAAACAGTGAATCATCACATGACACATTCTGTTTAGTGTGAACACAAAATTGTTTTTATGGTATTGGTCAGAGATATCGATGATGACAAACATCTATTCAACGAGAGATGAACACTACAGCGTAAGTAACCTCCTGTAAGGAAGATTCTCGTACTCTAGTCTGTGTTCTGAATTCACATAATAGTCACAATCTCGCATCATTTCAGAGTTGTCTGCGATCTCCTTCATGAATATAATCCAACTTTGCTGTCATATATTTGTCTCTTCAGGTAAATTTCTTTAAGAATCCTCAGAATTATGACACACTTATAGTAGACAATGTTGATCCTTCCTCCACAGGGTCCCCTATCTGTTATACCACAGATGTGTCGTCACCACTGTCTGGTCTGAAAAAAATGAAAAACAAAAATATTACATATTTCGAATCATGATGGAGTCTTGTTCCATATTACAATACTTATTACATAGCGTAATTTGCACAAAGTTTACTATAGTCTTGATCGGACATTAAAAGCTGTTACAAACATAACATTACATGATAAAGTCTCAGTTATAATACAAAACTACTGTATACCAGTACATTTTCGCTGCAGTGTAATTTCCCCTCTTTCACCCTCTGTAACGAGGGCAACATTTATCCTTACAGTGAATATAAGTTACAACATTATGTTTTTAAATAGTAATAAAACTGTGAAGGGCAAAATTAAAACTTGCTGAATATGGATTTTACTGGCAAAGGGCAAAAGTTTGACTGGGGGAAACTGCCCGATAAAAAGTATAGCAGGCTGTAGATGTTTTCTGCTTTCCTGGGAAACTAGAAATTACACAAAATCATTAGAAACAGCAAGGTTCATTTCCAAACCATTTGTACAAAACGGTGGGTGGCAATTTTTCAGAGGCCCATGTGTTGAGTTGTTGTTTTTGTTTGTTTTTCTGTTTAAGGTTTTATATTTTCAGAAATGTTTCCAGTAATAGACACAGGATACAACAACTTGGTTCCAGTAATAGACACAGGATACAATAACTTGGTTCCAGTAATAGACACAGGATACAATAACTTGGTTCCAGTAACAGACACAGGATACAATAACTTAATTCCAGTAATAGACACAGGATACAATAACTTGGTTCCAGTAGTAGACACAGGATACAATAACTCAGTTCAAGTAGTAGACACAGGATACAATAACTCAATTCAAGTAGTAGACACAGGATACAATAACTCAGTTCAAGTAATAGACACAGGATACAATAACTCAGTTCCAGTAGTAGACACAGGATACAATAACTCAGTTCAAGTAGTAGACACAGGATACAATAACTCAATTCAAGGAGTAGACACAGGATACAATAACTCAGTTCAAGTAGTAGACACAGGATACAATAACTCAATTCAAGTAGTAGACACAGGATCCAATAACTCAGTTCAAGTAGTAGACACAGGATACAATAACTCAGTTCCAGTAGGAGACACAGGATACAATAACTCAGTTCCAGTAGTGGACACAGGATACAATAACTCAGTTCCAGTAGTGGACACAGGATACAATAACTCAGTTCCAGTAGTGGACACAGGATACAATAACTCAGTTCCAGTAGTGGACACGGGATACAATAACTCAGTTCCAGTAGTAGACACAGGATACAATAACTCAGTTCCAGTAGTGGACACAGGATACAATAACTCAGTTCCAGTAGTGGACACAGGATACAATAACTTAGTTCCAGTAGTAGACACAGGATACAATAACTCAGTTCAAGTAGTAGACACAGGATACAATAACTCAGTTCAAGTAGTAGAAAAAGGATACAATAACTCAGTTCCAGTTGCGGACACAGGATACAATAACTCAGTTCCAGTTGCGGACACAGGATACAGACACTAAGTTTTGTATTGTGTACTACCTACCTCGGCTCATTAACATTGCACTGGTTGTTGCTGAACTCAACTTGTGGTCCCGAAGTGCCTGTACCCTGGGGTTTCTGTCCAATGGTACCCGTGGTGACGGCGGCTGTTCCTGCAGCAGCTGCAGCCTCACTGCCGTCCATCTCCTTCTTACTCTCTTCTGTGGTTGCTTGGCAACAGGCAGCGGTCGTAGCTACAGTATCCTTGCGGTCTTTTCTCTCCGGGCGAGGAGGCGGAGGTACAGGGACTTTTGACAGAAAGCCAAAGGACCAGGGTAAACCTGAATTATACACAATACGCTTTTTAAACACAGTGAATATATAGGGTGAAACTTTCCTAAGTCATCATCAGGACAATTCCATGTAGTGGACAGGTTTCTTCGTTAGTATACAGAAAGTTATGAAATTTCTTTCAACAGTTGAGAATTTGTTTCAAGTCAATTTAACGTGTCTCATGAATTCAGTATTTTTTACAATTAATGAAAATCAAACCGAGTTACATAAGAAATATCTCAATTTTCTTTTCGTTTTGGATTGTCTCTTTTTCATAGTACTTTGATTTTGAAGACATTTTACACTTGTATTTGCTAAACTGACTTTACATTTTTGAACACAGTTTTAGCAGATTTCTTTTTTTATCTGGGATGACTTTGTCAATACTGAACCACACAACTACATATTTGTTTTTTGAGAACAAAATATCTTCTTACTTGGCCATATTCACATTCATTTTTGACATATTTCCCCTTTGACCTTGATGTCAAGGTCACAGTAACCGAATTACAATTAACTGCACACTTTCAATGGATGTCAAAATATCTTTGACAATTAAATAGTTATGACCCAGACCAAATTTAATAGAAGCAGAATCAGTACAAATACAATGTCTCCATTTCTTCCACAAGAGACAAAATTACCTAAATCTTTAGAGCCGCCTGATGCTCCCTTCACAGTGGTATCCTTTTTCCTTGTGTTTTCATCTTGTTCTGTTTTGTGACTAAAATTTACGGAAATATGTAGTCTGTGTCCTTTTTGTTTTTAAATGCAACTGTTCTGAATTTAAAGTTATTTTCATTTGTGTAAGATTTGTAACTGAAGTCTCTTTTACGAAAATTTACCAAAAATATTGAAATTGACTAAAAAAAATGAGGCCTATTTCCAATTACATCTTGTAACTGGTATTAATTAATATAGGGCTGCTGTGGTCTACATGATCATTTGTTTAGTGAAACTTGGGAAAGGGGAAACAAATAATTGTCAGTGTTAGGGGTTTCACAAATGTGCCACCACACATTAATTTTCCCAAAATCTATTTATTTCTGGAATAGCTGTTACAAAGCCTTGTATATGACTTATGAGTGAATTAGACTTCTTTTAAATTAATTTAAAATTCATTCAATGGGAAGCATCATACAATACCACGATACCTCGGATGTAAAATGTTCTCTTACCTAGATTGGAGTTTGTTCGTGTACAGTGTGTTCTGAAAGTTGGGGGAGATCGATTCGTCGCCGTCCATTGAGTTATCTGACAGTGCGAACTGTTCTATGGTATCATCTGCTGGGTGGGTCACAGGATCATCAAGCTCTGTAACAACAGCTAAGTCATCAGCCATATTGGTTTAAGAGAGAACTGAATCAGCTACTGTATAGATTGTGTTGTATATTCACTGTTGAGACGGAACCATGATTGAGAATGAGTGTTTGACTTAAATGGCTCATGTTAACGAGAAAATGCTGTAAGCAGAAGTTTGTATCAAGAAATTATTTTAAGCATGAAACAGCAACAGAAATTACTCATAAAGCCTGGATGTTTTTCAATTGAAAAAGAGTACTTAAGCTTCCATATTTATTTATTATGATGGCTATCCATGAAACCACCTCTTTACAGAAACTACCCACAAACACTGTGAAAAGATTCATGTAGCACAACCAATAAGTGTTAATACATACTGGTTGTGCTACATGAATCTTTTCAAAATCCACACTTACCAACAAAGAAAAAGATGTTTTTTAAAATACCCACAAACAATTACCTGTTATACTGTACCGTAAACATGAATGCGAGTACAGAACCTGTCCACAAATATTTTCCTGTAATACCTTACTATAAACATGAACATTTTAGCTAATAAAGAGTTCTTAAACTTCCAAAATGTTTTCATGAAGACAACTCAATGAAACTTACCTTGCAGAGAATCACAGTAAGTTTCCAAATAAATATCAACAGTTGAAAATTGTTACAAATTGAACATTTACATGAAATAGTTTAGAGTTTACACAATCTGTTTTATCCCTTTGACCTTTCCCTATCTGTGTATGCTTCACTCTACCATTGATATTTGGCTTGGTGACCATGGCCTTGGCCTCTGTCTCATTAGTAACCGCTGAGTCAGCAACAGCCAGTGTGGACGTGGCAAGCTCCGAGAAACGTGCTCGAATGTTCTCTAACATGAGGTCAGTAGTGGGCGGGGTCTTCTTTTCCTTTCGGCTGGTCTTTGGCTTTTCTTTGGTAAGGGCCAGTGCTGCCTGGACGGTCTCCAACCAATCACCTCCCAGACAGCTGTCTCCTCCACCTGCTAGTACATCAACAGATGTTAAAACAGGGCAGTCTTTTATTACTTAAGTGACGTGGCTTTGGTATTGGGGATTTTTTTTTTATTTTTTTCTTTCTTGATTATACAAGAAATTGAATTTTTTTCCTCACAAATTTTATCTAAAAGACTAAACAACCCTTATTCACAGAATGAAATTGTTCTTGTCAACTATATTGATGTATGGGATGAATATGCTTGTGTGGTAGAAGGGTTCTTTATAAGTTATATTTGTGACATTTATAACCCACCCTAACGCATCAAATTCTATTTTATATATATCACTTGTACAGATAGTTTACTTAAAATATAAGGGCCTGTCCGTTCATGCCTACAATCCATTTGTCTGTTTTTAAATATTCCATTTTTTGCTATAAATCCTGACGGACCTGCAAAAGTTTATGCATTCCTTGCAAGGCTCACCTGAAGATAGCTTCTGATTATTACTGGGTCCGACCTTATTTCATAAAGGAACAACTCTGGCCCAACCAATTCAACCGTGTTGATCCCAATAATCGAAAGCGGCCAAACTGTCAGACTGGGTGTCCAGTTAATTTACAGAACGTCTACCTTAAGATTTGTTTAGGCCAAAAAAAAATGATTACTTGGTTCTCAGGCCCGCGCACATTTCATTTTAGGGCACCGCATTGCCGATTTTATCGTGAAAGAAATTTTTTAAAAATCGTGAATGCGCCAGCCGGTGTCTTAAAAAAAATTTGGAAAATTGGTCTGCATGTCACCGAAGTCACCGAGTCCCAAAATTGTTTGAATAAAGATAAAGGATTGGTATACAGGCAAGCGTTAAAATGATGATGACTTATTAGTCCTGTGTACAAATGGCGCTCATTTCGGTACAAATAAGGAATGGGGGGGTTCGTGATTCTCATCTGGAACATCATGGGGGGATTTTCAGAGGCTTGCTCTATGACAGGTCTCTTCACAACTATAAAAAGACAAGATAATAATGCCCACAATGAATGTTTTACAAACTACACAATAAAAAAAAATTGCCCTCGTCTCGTTTTTGCCATGTAAAATGATTTTTTTTTTACCTCCCTGCCGCATCTCTTTTGAAAAAAATGGCCTGAGAACCAAGTAATTAATTTTATTTGGCCTTACTTAACACCTACCTGCCAGGCTCGGTGTCCAGTCCCTCTCCCGAGTACGGTCCTGTAAAAACTGCATCAGTAACGTCTCCTCATCCTCGACCCTGGAGTGAAACATTCATACTTCATTCCATTCATAGAATGATAAAGCTAATACGCAAGTCAAAGAAATATGCTGTGATACTGTTGTGGTAATTTTCCTGTGTAGATTTGTTTTTTGACCCTTAAAATAGTTACATTAGTATAGTCCGATTGTTTTTCAAATGCAAATTTTACCACATTCATTTTGTGTTTTCCTGCTGCACCTAAGCAACTTACAAAATCATTAAAAGAATTTTAATGATCAGTTGAATATTTTGTTCAGTTTCAAAAACTGATAAATATGATTTCAAGCAGGATCAATTGTGGATGGGACAGATATACAGGTTAGTTTATCCAGTACCAACCTGTTTTCTGAACCAGTGATGTTTGACGACGCCTTGGCTGTGGCGGACGCAGTGTTCCCACGCCGGTCAAGGTCGTTCTCCTCCCACGTAATACTGTTTTCTACATCGTTGTCTAATGACCTGTAACAGACAGTAAACAATTTTTATCATCACATAAAACTGATAGGGAGTGCCGATATAATTTCATATGTCTGTCAGATATACAGGCTACATAATCGTTAAAAATGACCATTTATCATAACTGAACTCTGTTAAGCCCCATGGAAATGTCTTTGCCATATGAAAACAAAACAAATAAAAGACACTGAATCTTCATAATTACGAATACATTTACTCTTGTAATACTTGCCAATTCATGTTTTTCTTTTGCAACATACAAACTTTGTAGCTTTGTTTAAGACATAAATGAATTATCTAAAACATGTTGTTTATCATTAATGCCGTTTAATACATTCCAAATTAAACGCGATTTATTTTGATTTTCGAATGATGGCTAAGTAGCTGACAGCAGTTAGCACCCCCTGTTGGTAAAGTAATTGTAAGATAGGGGGCGCTGAGGGGTCAGTCTGAAAATGCGCATTGGGATACAGCGCATCCTTGTCCTTTTTCACCCCAAGGACAAGGATGCGCTGTACAATTTGACATTAAATGAGGCTGTGGCCATTTAATTCCATTATCTAGTTTGGTTTTATATTATTATGAGGAAATGTCTTAAAATAAGGGTAATACATTGTGTATATTTCATTTAGAAAGGAATTTGAAATGAGTATAGGAAAGTTACTAGTGGATAATAACAACAGAATCTGAGTGTATATAATTACATTGTTTCCTCGTCAATGTCGTTTTCATCGTTGTTCTCGGTGATGGTGAGCACAGCTTGAGTTCCCAGCTCTCCAATGTCTTCTAAGTCCTCTATAGAGTACTGACTTAGCTCCTGTTAACCAACATTCACTTCTTAGTATCAAATGCAGTGACATTTCAATCAAGCCAAGAAAGTGTTTCCAAAGACAACATATATTATCAACCCAAGAAAGTGTTCCCAAAGACAACATATATTATCAACCCAAGAAAGTGTTTCCAAAGACAACATATATTATCAACCCAAGAAAGTGTTTCCAAAGACAACATATATTATCACCCCAAGAAAGTGTTTCCAAACACAACATATATCAAAAACCCAAGAAAGTGTTTCCAAACACAACATATATCAAAAACCCAAGAAAGTGTTTCAAAACACAACATATATATTAATTTGTTAACAAAAAATTAAACTCATTAAAAAATATTGTAGAGCTTTTCATTTAAGAATATCATTTTTGAACGAATTTTTTAATGTAAAGTACCACGTACAGAAAAGAAATTTCCAAAATGTATTACCAGAAATTCCTGTATAAACATTTCACACCTGGGCCCGTATTCATGAAACCGTTCTCATGCACAAGCATGGATTCTATGCTCAAACCAGCTTTCTTGTAACTCGCTTAAATTACGTCAAACAATCAAAAGTCAAATGTAAAAATTAAGAACAGTATTTGGCTTTAAGTCTCTTCAATATTTTCCCAAACCATTGACAAAATCCGATTTTTTTTATTAATTAATAATGGGAACAAAAAATTTGGCTTGAGCACAAAATCCATTCTTGAGCATGAGATTGGTTTCATGAATAAGGGCCCAGAAATTAAGTAGATACAGTAAATGAACATATCAAGTGGCACTCTTATGTTGGCGCTTTTCAAACTTCACATATTGCGCTAAATTATCAACGTGCCAATTGAAGTGCTCTGGCATATTTTTTGGACGTGTCAATTCCTCAATGCGCTAAACTGTTAAAATTTTGCAATGCCCTAAAATTTGAGGGCGCTAAAATAAGTATGTTTACAGTATCATGAAACAGTTCAAAATCTGTTGAAGATGTTACCTCGTTAGAGTCTGTGGTGTCGGAGTCAGAGTCTGTTTCCAAGTTTTCATCGTCCGATCGCTCAATCTCAATCTCTGACCCCGTGCCTGGGTGGATAGGTTTGGGGTGCAAGATAGGGTGCTGTATGGAAGGGTTATCTCCCCCGTGGGGATCAATCAGGGGCAGAGGAGAATCTGAAACAAAGTCGAGCAATAGAGAAATAAATGATTTTAATATCTTGGCCGTAATTAGCCCCCTTCCTCTTATGAAGAACCATCCCTCTTTTTCAGGACTGAATTAAACCTCTTATGAAGAACCATCCCTCTTTTTCAGGACTGAATTAAAGATGTAAGTGTTGTTTTTCCTAAACACCCTCCATTCTTGATTATATTACTAAATACACATTGTATCAGACACTGCAGTCTTGAAATAGAACTTAACTTTTCCAGTGTTTTTAAATTTGAAGAGAACAAATTTTGAATTGCCCCTGGGAATGTGTCCGACAGTTACATTGCACAAACAGCCAACAACTACTTATTTTCTGTTAATATCTTAAAAGAACCCCCTTCAGCAAATTGTTCATGCACCCTGGCCTTATGGCAAATAGGGTAGGTACTAATTGTGTTTGAGCAACGTCTATATCCTAGTTCAACCTACCTGCTGATGTGGTCACTCGTTTGCTGGACCCTTTACTTCTAGACATCTCCATCAGGTGCACACGCTGACAAGAAACAAATTTACAAATCAGAACATATTTCCTCAGGTATTTTAGAATTTATCATCTACTTTGAATTGTAAAAATAAATAAAATGTGAATAAGGTGACAGTACTCTTCTTAAATGTACAGCAATTTTTGGAGATTATTTTTTTATACAAAATAAGAAGACAGCAAATGGTACACAGTACATCCCACAATCATTGTGAAAGTCAAATTGATAGTATGGTGTACAAATGTAGTAGAACTAGACTGGGTTGATCGTTGGCGACTAGGGCCCACTTGTATAAAACATCTCAACTCTTGAGATTTCCTCAAGTCTAAGATTTCCCATAGACAATACATTGCTTGAGATTTTCCTTAACTTTGAGATGTTTTATACAAGTGGGCCCTGATAACTCAATTGGTAGAGCATCCATCTAGAGTTCGGAGGGTCCTGGGCTCAAGTCCCGGTCTAGCTGTGTATTTTCTACTCCTATAAATCTCCTAAATCATATATGTGGTAGTGATGGAAATTTGTTTGTGCAAACAAGCTGTGTGGGCTATGGTGTTGAGCCGGTGGAAAGACAGAATGTTTTAAAATTCGTTAAATATGTTGAAAATGTTCCTTGTATCTAATAAAGATTCTGTATGGGGTGACCTTGACCTTCAAGTTTATGACAGATAAATGTTGCCAGTATACATTCCACCAAAGGCTGGCATATAATAAGATGGGAGAAGGCATATAATAATAAGATGGGAGAAGGCATATAATAATAGGATGGGAGAAGGCATATAATAATAAGATGGGAGAAGACATATCATAATAAGATGGGAGAAGGCATATAATAATAAGATGGGAGAAGGCATATAATAATAAGATGGGAGAAGGCATATGATAATAAGATGGGAGAAAAATACGATCATATTTTGAAATAACCAAAATACAACAGGTCAACATTAAAACACAAACAGATTGTTTCACCAGGGTCATTTATAGTAGTTTTACTTCAAAATATTAAAGGTTATATTTAACAAAAATTGAGAAGAATAGAAGAATAACAATGTTTACAAAGATGACAAAATACTAGGGGGGGTGGGGGGGGCAGATTACTGTTGATTGTAAAATTACTACTGTTATAAGGAATTGAAAGTGCTGACCTCCTTCAAATGGTTGAGTTGTCCCATGTTTTGAGCTTGTGCAGATTCCAGTTGATTGATGTACCTGAAATAAACATGTATGATTTTTTTTATCATTTCTGTAGTTACATATTATATATCAGTCAAACCATGTCTTGCTGTTCTTGCAGGGGCATACAATGCCACAAGTCTAACAGCTGGGGCCAGATAGCATGTAATCCTAAGGCAGCAGATCTCCAACTCATTTCTATCCAGTGTTTGAACTTAACTCATTCACCTCTAAATACACAACTGAACTCTTCCAATTCAAAGGTTTGAATAGTCCATTATGAAATTTCAGGGATGAATGAGTTAATGGTAGACCGACCCATAGACACTCACATGAAAATCACTGTTGGTCTATTGGAATCATTTATTTTGTTGACCAAGTTGTCTATGAAGTTATTTCCTATGATGTGTGATATTCCATGGTAAGTTCAGTAGCGAGTGAGAAAGGCTTTGTTTACTCAATCTTTCCTTTACTATTACATATATTTTCTTCATTTAATGTTGTCAACTACTAAATATACGAGTTATTTGTTTTTGGTAAAGGTCAGATCTATCAAAGTTTCAGTTAAACATCTGTATCTCATGGACCTACTGTCTATGTGTAAATTCTAATTAAGTCTGTCTATTCATCCGATTTGAAACTTAATGAAGATCCTTTTATGAAAATCAGATTTCGGAAACTTGGTTCTCTTATTGAAACCCTCTACATCTGCCACTCTTTCCATGAGTTTCAAACTGTGACAGAACTTCAAGGAATTATTAATATAGACGTCTTTTATGTAATATTTCGAGTAATTTGCTTGTCTTTCACCCAGAACTTTGACTGACATAAAAATACTTTTAACATTTTTTCAAGGATTAGTCAGCATTTCTTGGATGTGTTCATGTAATAATGTGGGTTTTTTTAATTTAAGAATGGTCTTTACTTTTTTTACATTGTTAAAATTTTACATTTCCTCTAAAATATTCTAAGAGTAAGATTTTCTGCAATATCCACTGTTTCAAGGCAAGTGGTGATTTCTTAAAAACAATTTCATATATTTTATGCTTTCTTTTTCTCTCCTCATAATATTCAATTCTTACCATTGTTGGTCCCTGCACTTCTGGTAAAAGGTCGGAGGTCGGACTTGGAACCGGAGAATCAGTGTATCCGACTCTGTATCGAGGTACCCCTCACTGGCAAGAAGATCTAGACGGAAAAAGCGATTGTACCCCCAACACTCTCCAACTTCGAAGTCGGATGCAAACTCTCGGACAATATTTTTACTGCTGTCCCTTGACACCTGATGAACCATCTCAACACGGTACTCGTACCTAGGGAACAAATATCACAACATGTTAGTAAGTTCCTGTTCGCGTGATCAACATCTTCACTGAATCTTCATAAAAGTGACTAAAGTATCTGTGTGACTATTATATATTGCAAAACGTCATGATTTTTGTGACAAACTGATATCGTTAACACATTTTTGAAATCTGTGAAAGCTCTTTATAGGCTCAAAGTAAATTAAAACAAAGATTAAGTCGATCAATAACAAAAAGCAATAATGAAATAGCTTTGACCACAATATTTTTTTCTAAAATATTTAATTGTGCTTTATTAGCAAACGAAAGATCATGTTGTAAACTCAGCTAGGTCACTCCAGCCTAATAAGGAGATATATTTAACAGCTTTACATGTAAATCTCGTTAGTTCTGTTTTCTGTAATATTTTCCATTTCAGGAAATTTTGCATGCTCTGTCCCAAAACCTGTGGTACTTACTTCGATGTTTCTGACAGGCCAGCAGACAACTCGAGGAAGACGGAGAGATAATTCCCCCGTACAACACCATTACCATCCTGTACACAAAGACAACAGATAACAGTTTAGGGATGACATGAAATCTTAAATCTTCACATATTCCTTTAAACAGATCTGTATGTATGTCAGATTGAAGCTGGTTTTTTATTTGCTACAGGAGACATTTGAACATCCTAGAACAAAATCAAAATTGAAGAAGTGCCAAAACCTTAAGCTGATTTTGAACTTGGCTTTGTGTTCCCGTAATAATTGATGAAATAGACTTGGAGTCTCCAGCTGATTTCCATATATTGCCTGTACGTACAGGATAGACTTGGGAGTCTCTAATGATTTCCATTTACTGCCTGTACTTACAGGATAGACTTTGAGTCTCTTATGATTTCCATATGTTGCCTTACTTACTGGGTTGACTTCGAGTCTCTTATGATTTCCATATACTGCCTGTACTTACAGAATAGACTTTGAGTCTCTAATGATTTCCTTATACTGCCTGTTCTTACAGGATAGACTTTGAGTCTCTAATGATTTCCATTTCCTGCCTGTACTTACAGGATAGACTTTGAGTCTCTAATGATTTCCATATACTGCCTGTACTTACAGGATAGACTTTGAGTCTCCAGCTGAGACCTGACACATGTAATGGCTGACTGTATACTGGGTCGGCCCTCTGTTGTAGTCCGCTGAATTTCTTCATCACAAATGAGCTTGTGTCATACTGTGGTACAATTTCACTGCAAAGAAAATACATCAGTCAAATAATATACCTATTAATGTATGATATGTAATCTAAAGGAATACAAATTAAAAATCAAAAGTGTGCTCAAATTATCCACCTATTTTGACTGTCAAAACTGATAAACATAATTAGCACAATCGTCGTTTAGTAATACTGAGATCGTTTTCGACGCAAATTCCTTTCTTTTTAATGTTAGGAATATCTAACCTTGCAGTGTTGACAGAATTATGTCAAAGATTGTTTGATTTTAAATTGATTTCATACACATATATATATATAAGGATATCATCTTGAAATCTGGTGGTGATCTGGAACTAAATCATAGGGGGCCTAGTGGTGATAATCGCCAAATTCAGCCAACCACTGGACAGGATTGGGCAAAGACTGCAAGCAAATTTAGGATAACAATAGGCACACCTACTGAAGTAGGTCCAGCCTAAAAAATATCTTCCACATTTTAGAACTCAAGAGACCAATAACAATGCCTACCTGGTAAAGTCAGCCGGTACTGCCGCGGTGACAAAAGATGCCATGGGTTTCCTGTTGACGTGTTTGAAGAGTTGTACAAGCTCACTGCTCTGGGCGATGAGTTCACTTTTCCCCCTGCTACCCATCTGATGGTTAATCTTCTGTATGAGGGACTCGAGTAGCTCAGTTTCCTGGGTCAGCTGACCTCTTTGACCTTTTGACATACAAATAACAAACAACATCACATACCTGCCTCATAAGCTTAACCAAGTGATAGAAAATGAAAAATCACCGATATATAACAGCCATTCATAGCAAGCTTCTGATTTAGATACATCTAGTGTATAAATATATATTTTGAAAATAGGAATGCAAAATAATTTATTATCAACAGCCGCATCCTCGATACTCCAGGGGTTACGCTCATGTACACTCTGCACCCCTGTAATATGTCATGACAAAATCAAAGGCTCAGTAAGCACAGATGAGACAAGAAGACTAGTTTGATCCTGTGATGTACATCAAAAGAATTTTTTGGAGGCATTACGGTAAAATGGACTGGCTTCGAACTTGGATGCAACTCCTCTGTAATCTTCAAAGGTCAGGTATCAGCCTAGCCATTGGTCAGGTATAGCTACCCAAAACCAGTCAAATAGCTAGCAGTATGCCTTTGTTATAACATATATATTCCAGATGTGCAGAAATTTCTTAAAGCAAAAAGTGAGCATAACCCCGGAGTATCGAGACGCAACAGCGAGGGTCTGTTATAACATAAACATTGCTATATATAACAGTGCTTTGAAATTTAATAATGCACACAAGCTGTGGTTTAATGAAGAATGATATTCAACTTTGCAGATTTCTGCTAACTGGTAAGCGAGTAATGAGCGACCAAACATTAAATTTGTCAAATTTTTAGACGTCAACTCACGAATGTTAAACTTCGAACATCTTTGAAATCTTGAATGTACTGCATAAGACCAAATATGATTGTTATCTGATGGCAGGGCAAGAAATATAATTTGGACTCGATCAAAATATTGGATTTAGGGTAATTTGAAAAAATATTTTCAAATGTACATGCTTTTATAAACCGTTATAAATGGTAGTTGTCATTTTCATTGTTTTCATAAAGATTGGACCTAGATTATTTGAATCTTCGAAATTAAATTTATGACAGTTTGACTGTATATGAAGATAATTTTCAGAGTGTTTTATTGTGGTCATGATTTGATGCCGATCAGAACAGCATGGCTTATATACCTACCCATCAGGGTGAGTAGTTTAGACTTAAGTTGAGACTCCAGTCTGGCGATCATCAGCTCCACAGCATTCCTAATCTCCCGTACCCTCTCATCTTTGGCAGTCTTTACACTTTCTATATTTCTCTCCTACAATAAGATTTTAATCCATGTTTTTTTTACTTGGAATAACATATTTTGCAAAATTAATGTATTTTACTTTAAAACCAGTAATAAATTTCCCTCCATCTACTGCAAATGAAGACAGCGGATAACGTGATATTTGAGACAAAGATATTTGAATCCTGGACTTATTCTTTCCCTGTGGGACTCACCAACTTTCTTGATAACCCACTATATCTCTTAGTAATGGGACTCATCGAAATATTCGAAAAAGATGTTCAGGACTTGCCAGAAAATTTTCCCCAAAAAAGTCACAGGAATAACATTTGTTATTTCATTCTCTTTTTCTTTTACTTTTCAGATATTGAAAATCTACAGTCTAAACCCCAGGACTGGTATTTCTCCCTGAATGTGTTGCATCCATGAACGCCTTAGAGACTTACCACATCCTGTACAAGGCTGATGAGTTCTACGTGACGACGCTTCAACTGATTCAGCTCCTCCGTGACCTTCTTAACATGTTCCTCATATACACCATCTAGTGGCTTGAACGTGTGGCCAGAATGCTACAAATCACAACGCCATGATTTTTGTGTTATCTAATACTCTGTTGAAAGTTTACAATATCATTTTTCGTTCTGTACTTGTACATTTTTTTAATAAAGACTAAATCTGCAGGCATTTTAATGATGTATGGGAAAAAAAACACTGACTTTTTGAAGTTTTGATGTAGTATGGGGGTCGGGGGGGGAGCCACTTCAATAATTGTTTATTCATTTAAATTTGTAAATTTGATGAGTGGCTCAAGGAAATATAGAAATGTGGTAACTGGGTGGCCAGGGGTAACAAAAAAGTGTCTCCATGGTCCATCCATGTAAACAAAAAAAATCTGGAATAACCTATGGGCAAATAGTTATTACAATATAAGCATTTTTTTCTTTTACAAAGTGTTGAAAATAACAGCAAAGTGGACTTACTGTGCCTCCCCAAAGAGCACACTGGTGACATATACACTGCTTACACGCCCAACAGTACACGGTCAGCTTCTCCTGGTGTTCCTCACATCTGTACACAGAAAAGGAGAGCCATATATCATTATAACTGTAACAAATTCCAGTGGAGTTCTGGTCATCCCCCCCCCCCTATATAATAAACTACTTATTAAAGGTTGCATGCTTCTTATATATCATCTTTTGTTGGCTAACTCTCTTTTCTGACCTAGTCATCCTTAAAATTCTATAGCTTCAGTGAGGCAAAGCAACCCAGACCCCTCACCTGGGGTTTCCACTTTGGTCCCTAGTTTCAATTTGCTTTTCCCATCCCGTGAGTCAGTTGATTTAGTTTATGGCTGTGTTCTTTATCTATCTATCTATCCATCTATTGTCATATTTGGTGATGAGCAAAACAAGGTATGCACCAAAAAGAATGTAAGCAAATAGAGATCCTCTCTCCATGTCATTGCTGTCTTTTTATCGCCATGTTAGAAACTGACTTAAGCTAGCTATTTTTAAGCATAACTTCACTTGAAGGAACAATCGACAAAGTACTAGAATGTTACACAAGACATCATCTACACACTACTCATGCTACTACCCTATCAGGGATTATCACTCCTTCTCTAATGTTCCTTAAAGATCCCTGTCCTCCTTAATTTCGTTTTAGATGTAACTGTAGCAGTTATGTCAGGATACTGCTGCTGACCAGGTTGCTCAGTCAGTTAGAGGAGCATTGTTGCTGATAAATTCTTGTTAATTTCATGCAAGGTAAGGTTTTCTTTCCAGATTTGATTTATCAAAGCTATATATAGTCATGCTGGGAAGACAGTTTCAGACGTGTAGTTACAGTTTTTGGTAGTGATATGGGAATCCTTAAATAGCTTAATTCTCATTGGCCAATGGAAAATATGTTACCATTTTTTCTCAATTTCCTCCAAACCATTTCCCAAATGCCAAAATTTGAATGTCATTTTTTAATCTTTTTCTTTTAAAGCTGTAGATTTTTTTAAGCATGATAAGGCCAGAAAAGCCAGTTGGTTGTTCAAAGATATAATAGATAAGACATATTTAAATGGTAAAAACAATACAAAATTCATTCCACTTCCAAATTCATCAAGATTAGGATACTGACTTTTCCAACATTCCATCCAAAAATACTCTAAAACCTTTGGAACCTACATGTCTTTATCTTCCTCCTCCTTTTTAGCAGCGGGGGCACATTCCTTGAGAGTATCCAACTTCTGTGTCACCTCCTCTGCCCAGCGACAGTTGACAAGCTCGTGGGTGTGAAGAGATGCCCTAAAAGCAAGCAATATCAGTATGTAGAAATAATGTCAATCGTAAATAATACAGACATATTAAAACCAACCCTACGGTCTTTAAACTACCTATTAACGTGGAAAAAATGATCGAAAGTTGTTTCATTCATACATATTTTTTTCATTTTTATTTCCGACAACTTGATTTTTTTTATACATTTTTAGGTCTGATCACTCAGATCATCACCATATTAATTGATAGTTTAAGAATAATTGTTTTATTAAAGAGGGTTTCTGTCACTTTTCTTTTTGTGAAATATTTCTTGTTTCTATATGGAATTTTTTTTTAAGTATTCATTAGAAAGATTTCTACTATAGTTTCGATTTTCAGCTTTCAGGACTAAAACTCTCATTTTAAAACTCTCTTGGTCACCCAAGAGCCCCAAGCTGCTATGAACATTTGTATCAGTAAAAGAAATTGGAGCAATTTTCATCAAATTGATGGCAAAAGATCAAAGAACACTGAATATTATGATGCTAGTCATAAGTCAAATTTACCTGCAATGAGGACACTGTGACCGCTGTTCTGTTAACCATCTCTGTAATTATAGCAGAAAAATTAGAAAAATTAGAAAACTACAAAGGGACTATCAGTGTTCCCAGAAACCCCCGAAATAGTTGGTTGTACCCCCAATTTTCAAGAATTGCCTCATGTATGGCAAGTATCTAGGAGCACAAAATCTTGAAAATGATCAAATATTCCCACGAAATCTAAAATTCAGTGGGAACACTGGACAATCATTGGAACAGGAATTCATTTGTCTTTTCATACCCAGAAATTGTATACATGGTTAGAGGTGACCTAAACCATTTTCAAGTTTAAACCTAAAGACTTTATTCCCAGAACCCGGCATGACCCAAATGGCAAATATGTTTGCACTAGTGAATTATTTTCTTCATGAAATTAATGAAAATATCTCTACATTCACCATATCAGAGAATTTATTTTGTCAATTCTTACAGAAACCGACACATGAAAAAACTGACAACATATAATATATAATATTGGGAAAGGCAACTGTATTCAGAAACTCTACCATTATTACATATATTAGACCAAAAAAATATGAAAAAAACTTGTTTCCACCACCATCATCTTCAGAGAAACTAAGGTAGGTAGACATTTTTTTTTTATTTCAGAAATTATTTTTTCTTTGCTTACATACACGAAAGCAGGAGTTCTGACTTTAACAGTGCATATCGCTTAATGCCAATGCAAACTTTGGGGTAGGCACAAATAACAAGGGTAGGTAGGGCTAGCGGAAACACAAGAATGTTTGTATTAGGCCTTATGACAATATTAAGTATTGCTTGTTTGTATACCTACCCGGATACAGATGAAACAGCACAACTTGGAACAGTGAGGACACAGGCGAGCATCCCGCAGCTTTTCCATACAAATGAAACATCGGAAAACCTCTGCAAGACCCTGTACAAATGGAGAACAAATTAGCTCTGATGTTGTGCAATGAAAACATACATGTAAATTTAAAACATAGTAAGAGATATATTCAGTAGTACACGTTGTGGTTCAGTGACCTGAGCAGATCAAATAAGAATGCGGTACACAAATTTCCACACATAATTAATTTATACTCATGTTCAATTTGCAATTTCTGCAGGCCTGATATCAAATATAACTTGTAGCAAAATAAAACTTGGTGTACTTCCACTGGGGATTGAACCCTCGATCTCCAGGTTCCTAGTCGGATGCTCTACCACCGAACTAAAGGGAAATTCCCTCTAGCTCGAAGGTGACCTTAAACCTATGTACAATTAAAACCTGCCACAGTATCGACAATACTACACAAGATACACAGATATTGTTCTCACCAAAGGATTTTCCATATTAATTCCTCTGCTGTCAGTTCTATTATATATTTAATAGTTCCGTAATATAAGGATAACATGATTTGTGATTATTTTTGCAAATAGCAAATACATTGTTGATAATGTCACAGCTCTTAAATTAAAAGTAAACGAATGACAAATAGTTTATTATAAACCTATAGTGTATGGCAGGTACATGTAAGCTTGTGATTCAAATTAAAGTGATGCCATTTGTATATACACATGTAAGATTTGTATGTTAATGATAACTATTAGGGGAAAATGAAAGAGCAATGACCATTGATATTTCAATCCCAAATTTGGGAACATAATAAACAGGCACTAGTGCCAAAATTGTAACTTAGCTATCTATCCACATGATGCTTTTGTTTTTGAGAGTCCATCAGCTGGTCACCCAATCCAGATGGATCTCTGAATCTATGTATACCTGTACATGTATACATGTGTATATCAAGAAATATGCCAAATTAATGGCATTATTATTCTTATAGACTACTGTCACTTGTACTTTATTTCATGATTAAGAGTCATATTTTCGAACACCTGTGATGCATATGTTGAACAAGGTTTGTGTGTATTTATAGTTTGAACGACCACTTGGTGATTGAGTGGTTTAGGCATCTGATCTGCGATCACTTAAGGCCTCCACCACAAAGCCTATGCGGGGCAGTCGCTAGGTACTAGCCGCAGGTAACTTGTTTTTGTCTAGGTACTACGATTTTCCAACACCACAAAACCTTGCACGCCCTTAAATGACCATAGCTGTTGATAGGACGTAAAACACAACATAACAAAACAAAACCATTCAGCTTGCACAATCTGTGTTAAGATTGTGATTTTAAATTTGGGACTAGACATTTGGTCCACCTGGTCATTACCGATCGCCCCATTTCAGATCCGTGGCACTAGTACTATGCTGTAACAGTGTCCGATTAATACACCGAGTACAGTAGAGCTGCTCGTATATGACATTTCAGGATGTTCGACTCACCCCCAATGAAAATTATTAGGACTCGAATTCAAAACCATCTATAGCTACTGTACATCATCTATGTTTGGAATGACAGAATAATCGTTGAACTTATTGAATTAATTAAAAACAAGTTTGCAGACAAAACGAGTTTCATGAACAGAAAAAAATAGCTTTGAGTCAGACTGAATCATGGCCGCTGAATCATTGGAAAATGTCTCACTTCGACCGTGTGTTCCTCAAGCCTTCCGTCTTTTCTTCCGCCACCCGATGCCATTTTTCAGACGAAATGTAAGCCCGTGGTTGATAATTGAACCTCACTTAACGAGGAATGTTGTCAGATATGAACTGATTTTCCTTTCACTCATAACAACTGGTTTGTTTTGAGCTCCTGTCACCATTTTGGTTTTTGTCGCGCCAGACCGTGCAATTTTCTGTCAGTGATAAATATTTTTTCGTGTAATATCATAAAATGTACTATCAGGTACCAACAAGTAAATATTTAAGAATTTTTGGTGTAGCTAATATCTAATATTCATATATACGTGAAATTGTTTACATTAAACATTTGGTCCAATTAGCGACCACCTGTAAATTGTTCTCATCCGCTCAATATATATTTAGAAATAGATTGTTAAGATGCGGAAAGAAATTGGCAATATTAAAGATCCATATCTTTATAAAAGATACGAAAATATCTAGTCTATAGCAGTTTTTCTGATTTTTCCTTATGAATATTAACGGTTTTGCATTTTTTCTGTGAATACATAAAATGCTAAATATATCATTGCTAGCCTATGTGAGTGAGTTCTTTTACTGTCTTAAAAAAGGGAAATAATAAGGCAGAGACTTACGTACATTACATTGTTAAAGCCAGTAGTATATATATGATATACGTCTCTGAATATGGAAATAAGTGTATGTCATATATGTGTTGCAAACTGTTTTTAATTATGAATTCTGAATAATACAACACTTCCCTATGTGCAGGCAAAGTTGTATCATTTATTATTTTTTCCTAAGATGTCAGGAAAGAAACTTTATATCACTAATTAACCAAAACGTTATCAATTTTAGAAAAATCCTGCGTTTCTTTGATGTAAAGAAAATGTTTCTAAATATTTATATTTCACTGAAAATATCTCTATAAGCATTACCAGAATAGAATATACTGCATTCATAGGGCTATGAGCGCAATTCTGCATTTTGAAAATTTTCCTCCCGCCTCAAATAAAGTGAGACCACTGTAGCAAACATTTTGGTGACAATATCCCTAGGGTATTTCAGGTATCTCGTTTGCACTAGTTAACGATACATGCAGACACTGCAATATCGAATAAATGATAAGTATAAAACATAGAATGTAAATATATGTATTGGACGTCACTATTTTCAATATTATGCCGTTATGAACGCATATTGGTTACATGCCTATTAATTAATCATGAAGCGGAAAATATGTATGTTTCCGATTTGCGTTCATACCGGCATGAACATTGAAAAATGCCTTTCAATTCCTTTATATAAGTTTATGAATGAATCCTTTGTAGTCTGAACGAAATTACGAAGAACCACCTTCCGTTAACCGGCCTGTCTTATGCAGGCTTTGCCTCCCTCCGTTCTGCAACGATTAATAAAATATATTTTTTATGTTGGAGAAGAGCAAGGCTAAGAAAGTAGATAACAAGATAACAAAGTAGATAACATCTGTTTATCATTACTTGTTGTCACTTTCGGCTTTCATGTTGAGCGTTCGCCAAGGTAAAGAATGCAATAGGTTCTGTCCAAAGGCCGGGACATACCAGTCCATAAAAATGGTAGTTGTTGTTCCCTGCTAACGTTCAGCATTGAGGGTAATGGCAACAACTGGGTCAACCAGTATAATGTGACCGGGTGGAATGCTGTGCTGGGTGCCTTCGGCGTGGTATTTCAGTGAGATCGCACTATAAAGTCGGCATAGATCCGCGCTATCACAAGGAGTCAATTACGTATACACCAACATATATCCTGTCGCCTGCGCACATACACACATGCACGCATACACAACACACATGGAGACACGTCCTTAAATGACCTTAGCTGTTATAGTAGGACGTTAAACAAAATAAAACCAAACCAAACCTTTTTTGCAGTTTACAAGAAAAGTCATCAATGAATTGATACCGATTCTCGCTAAATATATCATGCCGCTTTTATCAACATCAGCTTATAAAATGTATCATTTAAGCTTGTCGTGGAATTATTGAATGTCACAAAAGTGTTTGATATAGACCTACACGTATAGGTCAAATTTTTAATTTTCCAGCATTGTTGAACATGGGACCTGGTTTGAAGAACGATGATGAGACATCACAGTTGGGAAATGCAATTTGTGTTTATGTGAATTATTCAATTTCTTGATGCAATCAAATGCTGTATTACAATGTTATTAAACGAAGTACAATATTTGTCGGTCATAATAAGGCACTATTGTCACACAAATTGGGTCATTGAATTGTTTTTGATCGTTTAAAAAAATAATCTTGGATACAGCCCTGATGAAGTTTAAGTATTTTTCTAACCCTTTTTGGTCGTCATAACATATTCATCCGTAACTATCCTCGATACGCCGATCCTCAATACTCCAGAGGTTACGCCACGCTCTTTGCACCCCTGGAATATGTCAGGTAAAATTGAAGGCTCAGTGTACGGTGCCTGATTTGTACCATTTCGTTGTTTCGTTTGTTTTGTTTCTTTGATATTGTTTAACGTCCTATTAACAGCTAAGGTCATTTAAGGACGGCCTCCCCTGTGTGCAAGATGCATGCGTGTAGTGTATGTGTGTGTTTTTTGAGAGGCTGCGATATGCTCGTGTTTGTCTCCTTGTGATAGCGCGGAACTGATGCCGACTTTATAGTGCTACCTCACTGAAACATACTGCCGAAGACACCCAGCAGGACGCCCCACCCGGTCACATTATACTGACAACGGGCGAACCAGTCGTCCCACTCCTAATTTGCTGAGCGTTAAGCAGGAGTATAAACTACCATTTTTAAAGACTTTGGTATGTCTCGGCCAGGGGACAGAACCCAAAGCCTTCCTCACAGGGGCGAACGCTCAACAAATGGCCAAAAGTGAGGCATTTTCAATATATTTTGCACCCAAAAACCCCTCCCCTACTACACTTTCATTTATGGGTGGGTTCATATAACCACGGACTTAGATAATCTAATTCCGTGATATAACATATAAAAAAAAATACGCATCAAATCACGACCTAAATATAGAGTCTGATTTGATGCTTGCACAACCTTCACATTAAATTTTATGACGTCATGATTTCGTCACAGCAGCATTTTTGTGTAAACGTCATCAGAAATGTCGTCTTGGCAGCCATTTTTCAAGAATTCTTGATTTGCGTTAGTCTATTTACTTAAAAACTAAGGTAAATACAATGAGTTTTAAAGAAACAACTTCTTATAATGATAATTGATTTGCGTAACTCGATCAGTGCTGATTTAGATACTGTGCAATATATAGAATGCGGACATAAATTTTACACCGGCATTTCTTGGCTTTGACAACCAACCATAAACAGGGACGTATAATGTCCCTGCCATAAATTAGTTGTTTCGTGGGGAGACTTGAAAGACAAGAAACCTTAACACCTTTCTCTTTTTCATTTCTCATGTGCAATTCGTTTCGTTTCTATCTACAGTTGGCGATATACATCATCTGTTACTCGGTAATGTATTGTCGTCGGCTTATCCTTGGACGAAATGTTTGTGTGTGTGTCCAACTAACAAGAGGTCTCAAAGATTTCTACAGTATGTCGCAAGCCGTGGGCGACAACAAGAATAAGGTGTACAAGGTGGTCTTAACAGGTGGTGAGTATCATAATGACAATTATAACGTGATCAAGGAAAACATTGTAACTGGGTCCCAAGTTCTGCACGTGGTCGCTCGGGTTATGTTTCTGGCGCTAAATTAAAGGACACTCGAGAAAGAAAGTATGGTTTTTTATCAGCACGAAAAGACAGGTAATTGACAAATATATCGAAACCTTAAATAGTGATGTAGTGGAAAATCAATACATCAATTACAATTTGATTAAATAATTCGCGAAGGTAACGACACTTTTTGTAGGGTTACCTCCCCTGGCTATGATTGGTACTGAGTCTGAGATTAGCCTTAGGCCTATCAAACATTTTTGTAAATATTAAATTTGATAAACATAACATGAACTGTGCATTGTCGAAAAGTGCATTTTTGATTGTTTGACATAACCACAGCAGTTATATCATGATTGAAAGGAAGGTTTAATTGGGATTCATATCTCAAAAAAGGTTGACCTACACGTGCACTAATTATAAGGAGGCAGTACCCAAGTCGGATCACTTTTTGCAAAAATACTTATAAGTAAATAAATGTGTCAACAAAGTAGTTATAACAACGATGTAGTCTTAGAGCCATGCACCATTTTTTGATTACAGACAATTAGTTTTTAAGTTCAAATAGCACAAGAAAACGTAAATCAAACTCAAATGTCAGTGTTTTGATAAGTTTTAAAAAAATGGTGCATGCGACAACTTAGCATTCTGTTTTGGACTAATGGACTATAGGAATTAATTCACACAATATAAATTCTTTTTAGCCTACCATCATCTGGCTATTCAAATCACCCTTCGTCCGTCGTCCGTCCGTAAACAATTCTGGTTATCAGTATTTCTCAAGAAGTACCAAGGGATCTTTCTCAAATTTTATATGTAGGTTCCCTTTGGTCCTTAGCTGTGCAAGCAGTACCTGAAATGGACAGTTGCCAATGGTGATTAAAGTCTTGCTCGGGCGACCAATGGTTTTCAAAAAAGAGGTAGTCACTGGCCCAACAAAAATAGTTTGGGCGCTCGAAAAATTTATGAAAAAAAGAAATTATAGTCCCTTCCACATAAACTGGGGGCAGTATATTTTTCAGTTGTCATTACTCCGATTTAAATCGAACCGTCAGTGATTTAGAAAATGTGATTTTTTTCCAAGTTTTCTATATAAATATGGCCAGGGTTTGGGCCACCAATATGTCATTTGGGCCTTGGCCAGTGCTTCAAATTTTTTTATTGCCCATTTTCTTTTTGGACTAGTCAATGCAGGTTCCCCACTTTCCTTTATTGTTTTCATGTTTACTTTTGAAACTGATCAGTTAAACAAAATGGCCTACCGACAGCCATCTTCGATATGACATTGAAGGTTTGTTAGTACAATTTCTCAGGAATAACTTGAGGGATCTTTCTCAAATTTGATATGTAGGTTCCCCTTGATCCTTAATTGTGCATGTTATATTTTGAGACTGATCATAAAAACAAAATGGCTAAAGGAAGAACTAAACAGATATTTCTCATATTGCAATGATCGATTCTATTTCTTTCACATTAAGTACAGTACTAGTAAATATGTGAAATGACAAACTCACTTTGAAGGTTGGCTTTCATACACGTCAGTATTAAGTTAAGATAAAAAGTTACCTCAAGGTGCATTTACTGTTAACATGACTCGATCAAACAGATTAGCGGAAAGAAGAGAAAAGATCGAACTGACAAAGAAATAATTAAGATGGTACAATGGTGGGCGCCAAGATCCCTCTGGGATCTCTTGTTTTACATTCAGGTGTGACATTTGCAAAGAATATTTACCACAGTTAAAAGATTTGTTAAATAATTTTGTGAAATTTGAATTGTTAACTTCTACATTTGCTTCCTTAATACTTCTCGGACTTACTGTCCTGACCCGAAGCTTTAGAAATATCTTATACTCATATATCAGACATATGATATGATGGTACTAGTATAATATATATATTTATAAGTGTAATTATTTTTGTTACATGTATCTATAATAAATATATCAAAATGCTTCATGATGTTTTAGTGTCCAGAGTCGTCATCAAACACATAAGTCGTTGACTGAAGGTGTCCGTTACACCTCACTATGTTTAACAATATTTGTCATAAAAATTATAAAGGTCATCATAATTTGTTATATGCTGACAAAAAATATTCATTTGAAGCGTAAGATACTGCAAAATTCAAGCCTTGATCTGATTTGGGTCCGGACATTCGCAGAAACCGGAGATGCTGATTGGTGACTACAAAGCGTTCTATAAAAATCTCAAGTGAGCCCCGGGTGCTAATTTCATTTGTAAGAACACCCATCGATATTCTTCCTTTTGATACAACCATAAGTGAATATTATTCCTCTTCAGATCTTCAGAAATTGCGGGTGTGACAACTCTGTGCTAGCTATAAATTATATGAAATACCGTGGTAGCACATTACATCCCTGTGGACTGTATGTTGCTTTACTTCTGGAAGGCATAGGATAAAGTACTTTATAGATGGCTGTTTATGAAACTAAAGTAATGAAGTGTTTATGGACCAATCTATTTATTGCATTGATATCCAGCTTATTCAAATTGAGTGACCTTAGGCAATGTCGTCCAGCTGAAGGATCACTCCTCAAATTCTGCTAAGTTACTTTAGGAGTTCCACCCCAAGGAACAGTTTTGGGTCCATCATTGTCCAAATGATCAACAACTAGATTATATATGTGATCAACTGCCTGCAGTATAGGAAGATCAAAAACAGAAGAGGTTCAGACAATCTAGATAGCCTCAAAAAAGGGGGGGAGGAAGATTGGATGATTATGTTCAATTAAGATATTAAAGTGTTTGTGTCTATCCAGATCATCGACAAATGGACTTCACTTGAATGTGACTGCATTGTCTGTGACACCCCACTCTGAAATGTAGAGATGGCAACAAATCTAGATTTAAACATCAACCAGAAATGAACTCAGATGATCATGATACTTTCTTTTTCAAGAAATACCAGCAGATTTTGAAAATAAATAAAAAGTTAACATGAAATCTACAAGCCTTGCCTCAGCCCTTTGGATCAGGCTAATAGATATATACGTTGTACATCATTTGCCAACTGATACAAATCTATGTTTACAAAAGTGTGTTATGTATTATCTGATGATTTACAGTTAGCTTCCTTATTTGATGTTCCTGGTATGAGTGGTTTCTTGGCCTGAAGCCAGAGCTGAAGCGTGATGGCTTATTAATATTATAAAGCCTGCAGAATGCTGCTTTAGTGTCAGTGAGCAGCTCTGCAACGGATAATGCGATAACATGCATGTTGAAATTAACTATTAAAAATACGTATTCAGCATTAGTGCAAGTCGCTTGGTGCCACCACATCTGAGCATTTAAATTGAATCCTATGGGATTATCAGACAATTTTTTTATAGGAAAGTTTGTTTAGTTGTATCAAAGACATCAATATATAATGTGTACTAGTATGGGTGTACATGTATGTATCATATTATATGTATGTATGCATGTATATAAAGTTTTAAACCGTTGATAATGTTTTGAGGTATACCATTGGACAATATACACTGAAGGAAGTGTTCCTTACAGAAATCAACCTGCAACTAAGGCTAAAGAAAAAAAAGGGTTTCACGTTTGACCTTTTTTTCTACAAGCCCAAACTTTTAATTTTGTCTGATCACTTGTACATGTGATAGATATCGCGATGGCGGGACACATTTAGTGATAGACCAACCAAACTGTTATCATATGTATAGTTGTATTGTACAAATAGATGTTTCCAACTTTAGATTCAAGGAGCTTTAACTAAATTATGTAAAAACCATTAATATAAAATTAAAAAAACTGTTACAAAATATAAAAATATTAATGATAATGTTTTCGTTCATCAGGGAGGATAAAAGGATGGCATAAAATTCAATCTAAGTTTGACATATATCTGGTTTTGTTTTGCTTAGATTGTCAGTTGGTGTTGACAAGTTCAGAGTATTATTAAAGTTTAAAAGATTCCTGTTCTGTTTAGATATATATGTGAAATTTGTTTAAAGATTCAATACAATAAAATTATTATCTACTGAAACTAAATTGCTCAACTATAATGAAACCTAAAACCTAAAATTGAATTTATTTGGCCTTAATTAACTATCACTTGTCAGTTGTATAATGTAAGTACATATATATATGTATGGCATTGCATACATAAATATTTACTAGTGTTGTTCAGTAAATACATGAGTAATAAAATTTAATGTCAAGAACTTGATGAACTGGGTAAATGAGGACAAGGACTCGTCATGATTTAAGTATGTACAGAAAGAACATGTACACTTTGAATTAAACTTCAAGGGGAACATTTTGTTATTTGGAACAAAAAATTTAAGTTAAATTTTCACTTCACTCGGCTGTTTGTTACAGGAGAAAAATTGATAAAAACAATATTTGAAAAATTATAAATTGGTTTTGGATAGCTATTAAAAATATTATATATATAGAAAATGACATTTCATGGATATGTACAGGCCTTTTTTTTGTGGCTGAATATGGGCCAGTTCCCCTCTCTAATTTTGGCATTATTTTCCCCTATTTCATCTTTATTTCCCCCTATTTCAGTTTAAAAATTCACCCATTTGTAACTAAAATACTACCACATGAATCTGGCTTGGTTCCATTTTTAGTTCACCTGCCCGAAGGGCAAGTAAGCTTATGTCATGGTGCGGCATCCGCCATCCGTCCTCGACGGTCAACTTTTCCTTTAAACAACTTCTTCTGAAGAACGGACAGGCCAAAAGTCATGATATTTGGCTGAAAGCTTTGTTGGTAGGAGCCCGACAAAGTTTCAGAACTAAAATGACCTTGACTTACTTTCAAGGTCACAGGGGTCAAATATGTCAAAAACATCAAACGTCTTCTGAAGAATTAAATGGTATAGAATCTTCTTATTTGGCTGATATGGGTCCCTGGGATGGAGCCCAACAAAGTTTGAGAATAAAAATTAGTTTGACCTACTTTCATGGTCACAGGGGTCAAATATGTCAAATGCTTCAAACGACTTCTGAAGAAGAACTGAATGGTATAGAATCTTTATATATGATTGATGGCTTCCTGGGATAAAGCCTGACAAAGTTTGAGGATGAGATGACCTTGACCTTCTTTCAAGGTCACAGGGGTCAAATGTGTCAAACACTTCAAACGACTTCTTCTGAAGAACTGAAAGGTATAGAATCTTTATATTTGGCTGGTGGCTTCCTGGGATAGAGCCCGACAAAGTTTGAAAACGAAAATGACCTTGACCTACTTTCAAGGTCACAGGAATCAGATATGTCTAATGCTTAAAACGACTTCTTCTGAAGAACTGAAAGTTACAGAACCTAATATTTGGCTTGTAGCTTCCTGGGAAAAGCCCAACAGAGTTTGAGAATGAAAATGACCTTGACCTACTTTTAAGGTCACATGAGGCAGATATGTCAAATACTTCAAACAACTTCTTCTGAAGAAATGGAAGGTATAGAACCTTAATATTTGTTTGGTTATATCCTGGGAAAGAGCCCAACAAAGTTTGCGAATGAAAATGACCTTGACCTACTTTCAAGGTCACAGGAGTCAGATATGTCTTATGCTTAGAACAACTTCTTCTGAAGAACTGGAAGGCATAGAACCTTAATAATTGGCTGGTTATTTCCTGGGAAAGAGCCAAAAAAAGTTTGCAAATGAAAATGACCTTGACTTACTTTCAAGGTCACAGCGTTCAAATATGTCAAACGGTTCAAACTACTTCTTCTGAAAAATTAAAAGGCATAAAAATATAATATTTGGCTGGTGACTTCCTGGGATAGAGCTCACCAAAGTTTGTGAATGAAAATGACCTCAACCTACTTAAGAGGTCACAGAGGTCAACAACATTTTAAAGGATTTGTTCTTTAGTTCTAAAAGAAATGGATTTATAAGATTTGGCTGGTAGCTTTTTGGAATAGAGCTAACCAATTTGAGAAGGAAAATGACATTGACCTACTTACAAGGTCACATGAAAAAATATGTCGAGCAACTTCTGAAGAAGAATCAAAAAGCATAGAATCTTACAATAATATTTTGCTGGTAGTTTCAACAGATGGAGCCAACAAAGTTTGCGAGGGAAATATTTTTAGTGCAATATAATATTTAATGAGAATATTTTGCTATGACTGCTTAAATATTCAGGTGAGCGATACAGGCCCTCTTGTGCCTCTTGTTATCCAATTTTCCATCAGTTCCACAAATGAGTGATTTATTTCATTTTCCCGGTGTTGATATTAATTGTCGCTCCTGATATTTTAAAATCTGTAATGAACAGCGAGAAACAAAATTAAAGATGTAATACATGTCCCTACTCCTACTCTCCCCCTGGCCCGGCCTGCAGCCCTCGCTGGATGGGTCATGCACCTGCAGCGCATATTTTCCCCTATTTCAAAAAACATTACTTACTTTCTATTCCTCCATTAATCCCCGCATTTTTAGTAGTTATACCCCCGCAACAAAGTTAGGAGGGGGGGGGGGGGGGGGGGTGGTATACGGGGAATCACCCTGTCTGGATGGCTGTCGTCTGCAGTAACTTGTCCGGAAAACTCCTCCTTAATGTACAGGTGGATTTCATTGAAACTATGCATGAATGATCAGTATCTTATGTAGTTGTGCACCAGCATTTTAATTTGGGATTTCAACCCTTTTTGATGGAGTTATGCCCCTTTTTGCGAAATACTTGTCCGTACAACTACTTCTTAACGAACAGGTGGATTTCATTCAAACTTTGCATGAATGATCGGTATCTTATGTAGTTGTGCACCGGCATTTTAATTTGGATTTCAACCCTTTTTGATGTTACCCCTTTGTGCGAAATAATTGTCCATGTACATGTAACTCCTCCTTAACTAACAGGTGGATTTCATTGAAACCTTGCATGAATGATCGGTATCTTATGTTGTTGTGCACTGGCATTTTAATTTGGGATTTTGACCCTTTTTGATGGAGTTATGTCCCTTTGTGCGAAATACTTTTTTATTTTTTTTATTTTGTTTTTGTTTTTAATAAAATAGTGATTACCATAACTCATTACTGGTGGGAGACTATATTGCTTTGCATAAGTAAGCCTTTAGCGTACAGTTCTGGTTTATATAGGAGCGGGGGTATTAGTTAGCCTTTACTTACAGTTCTAGTTACTTTTTGTTAGTAGACTTAAGAAGAGAAAAATCTGTGTTCCCCCTAATCTAAAATTTGGGGTATATTTGATACACTTTCAAGATTCTGTACCCCTAGGTCCTACGTTACAATTATGGCAATTATTGAAAACCGAGGGTACAACCACCTGTTTTGTCAGTAAACAAAACTCATGTGGGGGTTTCTGGGAACTTTGAATGTAAACATTTCTTGATTTCTGAAGGTAAGATACCTAAACTTTGGTACCTGTCGTTATAATATACTATCAATAGTATACAACAACATTTATATAGTGCCCTATATAATTTGGAAAATGACTCGGAGGCGCATAAATATTGATGGTAGCTACATGTAGTGATTATCCCTTTAAAATTTTGTCTAAAGAAATTTGCTTGTTACTTTGTAGGAAAACACCAGTGATGGTAAAAAAAAAATGTAAAACTTTATTTTACAAAAATTATGAAACAAGTTATCTCAACTTATATTGATCACTCTTGTTGGTCCGTTGTTAGCCTGCGTGGGTCTTATTGTGGCAGGAAACCAGATAGGCAGGTGACCCCATTCCTTTTCACGTCCAATCGTGGAATCGAACCCCAGCCGCCTTGGTGAAAGGCAAGTGCGCTATCCACTGCACCACCCGATAGTACCCCCGTAGACTGTATCTTTTTATCAGTACCATTATGAGCAGTTTGAAGAGAAAAAAAAACCAGAAACCATTACCACAAGATATTTGACAAGATATGCAGTGTTTTCAATGTATACCTGTATGCACGGATTTGCCTTGTTGTGCCAACAATGGATTCGACTTTTTGAATAACTTTTACACATACAACACAGTTCTATTATTAACATAATATAAAGGTATATTCATGAAAGAAATTTTAATTGTACTATGATTTGTGTATTTTAATTCAAAAGTGAACTGTGTTTAAATGAAGAATAGTATTTAGTGACAGTACTGTATTTGATCTGATAAACAGCCATCCCGTTATCCTTTTTCTGGTTTGAGTATCTCATCTATTCACTACTTTTTATTGACTAACTTGATAAAAAATCTCTTTAAAATTATTATGGTTATCTTTTTGGGGAGGTTAGAACTATAATCGCTTAGGGAGCTTATTAGGTTATTTAAAGTAATACAGTTTTAGATCTAGACTGCTTGACGGTAAAACTGGATTTTGGAGAAAACTTTATTGAATAATTGAAATTTCGTAGGGTCCCTTTGAAATTCTTTTCTTCAAAAGAATATGGACTGGTATAAAGACCCGCTTAAATGTATAGTGTACTGGAAAAACTGTATTGAAACTTAATCTAGCAAGTTTTGATGATCCAAACGCAATGCTGTTTATATATACCCCATGCTAAAAAATATACATGTTGGTTACCTGTTAAATGTGTGAATAAATACTTTTTGTACGGTTTATAAAAGACAGTCACAGTGATCTGGACTTCTTTTTAGAACTGTGCTTCCTTGAAAATCACCTAAAAAGTTCAGGGTAGCCACAAAATATTAGTGTAGGTAGATATACGGTAACTGGCCATGGAAACAACATGTTTTATTTGGCCTAACTAGTGTCAGGCTTGTATATATATATATGGACTTCAGACACACACAAAAAATCATCTAACAAAACATTTATTAGAGGACCAAGGTTTACGATATTGATTATTAAGAAGTGTTTTATCCTGTGGGTTTGAAATTTGTTCATGTCTAGCTAGCAGTGCTTGATTTAATTTCCCAACTGCCATTATTCAATTTTTTTCCCCAATGCATTGGAAAGTGTAGAAAATAATCTAAATCTTGAGCTACTTTAGTGCGGACCAGTGAGTGTTGTACAGCACCAGATAACGTGAAGACTAGATCAATTTTTCTAGCACCTTAAGCTTCGAAAACCAATTGTTCAGTTCAGTGAGCAAGAAACACATGTATTGATCTGTTATATTACTCGACAAACATTACGAGGTGATGCTGGATTGGTTTTTCCTTTCAATAAAAATACCTTTCTAGAAATTGCTATAATCTACATACACTAGCTTAAAGTAGGTATTTTGAATTGTTTTCTCAAATTCTGGAGTTGGTTAAAATCAATTTTGCAGCAAATTCAGTTGACAGTCTATAGGTAGTCGATACTTCATTAGATCTTCTAGCTAGATCCATCCCTGCGATCCCCGATTGAATATACAGTATATATATATATGTGTACATCAAGAGTAAGGTTGAGAAAGCTAACAATACTTACATGTGACAATGCACAGTGTACAACAGGGCCAGGTTATTTAAAACCAGAGCAGCTTAGTTGACAAATTAGAGTGAATTTATCTCTGATATTTTCAAAAATGTTAGAATAATAACACTTACACTTTACCATTAACTGTTTACAAATAAAAATAAAAACATCCAAAGAAACTAACTGTAAAAATTTGTTTTAAACTATTGCTAAGCTAACAAGGCTTTGGTCATTGGTGCTATTTATAAGCCAGTAAGGTATAATAAACACTTTAATATGTGTAGACATTAATGTTGGCAGCACACTTAAGGTGGCTCCACACTTTCGCAATTAACCAGCAAAATTCGTTGAAACTTTCATATAATGGTTATGCAACTAGATAGAGTGGATTTTATGAAAATCTAAACATACCGATAGTTTGGGGACATTTTTGGAAAAAATACCAAAAAATTGAATTTTCGTCAATTTTAATATTTTCCGTTTTTTTTTGTGTGTGGCATTGTTCGGATCAATAACAACAATAATAAAATGAAAAGAAGCATTCCTAATTAACCCTACAAATATGTTATTTATCGCAAAATATGTAACACATGTTACACATTGAATTTGTACGGATAAAAGTGATTATCTACAAGATAAAAGCAAACAGGACACAAAGATCTATACATATAGAATGGGAAATTGAACAAAATATACACAATGGCTTTATAATTTATTTATTTTATATTTTACAATCACTTTGATCCGGGTGAGAGTTATCTTCCTTGAAAAAAATCGGAACTTTTTGCAGAGGGATGACATTTACACAATGACAGTTGTCTCTGTCTACATATAACAAAAATGATGGAAATATATCAAAAATATGGTATCAAAATTATCAATCTATTGTTCTTTAATGGAACCTAATTTACCTCAGTCATGTACACTTTGGACATCATTCCACAGTCCGCTAACTCACGGTATATTTATAATTACATGTCAGGTACATATGTGACCAGAGGCTATCGCATGGTATGCCGTTCTCACGTGCACTCACACATGCATTTCATAGGTATCTTGATATTTTACAAAACATTATTTTCACAGAGTAAGTAGACTACATTTGTAAACACGATTTAATCGACAGAGCGAAACTCCCTCAGCTTATGAACTCGTGTAAGCACGTGATATGCACATATGAGGTTGGTACGTCCGCATTCCATGTGTTTCCTATATGACCTTCTTGAGGTCGTCTGGTCTCATGTCACTGTCTTCCCGTGAGTCTGTTTATGTCAATGAATTGGAAAGCTTTATTCCTGAAGTACGTGTGATTATACATTTCCCGGTAAAATCTCGATATCGGGTGTTGACATATCATCGGCACGCACGTGTACTATTGTTTACCAGGGGCCTGTTCGTTTATGCGGAACAACCGGTTTGAGCGTTTATGAATGTAACAATTTCGGGTATAAATCCTGGCGGACCTGCAAATGTGTATGCAGGCCTTGCAAGGCTTTCTCAAGGCTCGCCTGAAAGCAGCATCAGATTACTAGGTTCGACCTTATTTAATAAACGAACAACAGTGGTCCGATCGGTTTGACCGTTTAAACGAAAACGGCCCAGGTGTTACTATAATTTGCACTACGATATTGAATGCCCGATACGCAATACGGAAATGACATCACGGTGTACATGCACATTTCGATCAAGATCGTTGAGTCTGAGCTGTACTTTTTCCGGAAGTACGTCACGAAAATAGACGCTGATGACGATGTGTGGAGCCACCTTAACTTCCAAATATCATAAAAAACTTTTTAGTAAATATATATGCATTTATGCAATGTGTTTTAAATCTGAGACTGTGAAATTCACTTGCTATACTAGTATATATTGATCATCGTGTGTGAATAATGATAATCAAGTGTTTAAATTTGTTATTGAATTGAACGGCAATTCAGATCATAGACAGATGTTAATTAGAATCAAGAACAAGCCAGGATTTGTTTGATACATTTGTAAATCAGATCTCAACATGTACAACTGGCCTACATGTATGTAATGTGGTGACTGTGAAAGATGTCTACACATTGAATACCCATTGTAGGGAGATCTCCCACATTGGGCTCCGGGGAGTTTGAATTGGCAACCCTTTAAATGTTTTGTTTACCTTCAGGCTTAACATGTTTAGACAAACTGTTACATGTACATATATATATATATATATGTTTTCTAAAGAATGACTTTCCATTCCATGTTACTGATACACTTTCTCATCTGTTAAGTGGGACAGCATCACAAATGAATAGTTGTTCCCATATATAACCTGTTCATGCAGTATTAATATGGGTTTATATAATGACAAAATACATGTTAGCAGGTGGTTCACGTGCATCCAGCTGGCTATATATCAGAAACGTAAAGGCTTAAACTCCGGTATCAAATAGTATTCCACTTATTAAATGCAGCCACAGGGACATGTCGCATGCTGTATAATGGAATATGTATTACTTTATATACTGTGACGCCCACTTATCTTCTTTTACAAAGCGTATGACATGTCCCTGTGAGTGCACATGCTCCATATTGTACATAAATTATACCCACACCTTGTCTTGTCTAATTATAAAATATCTCACAGACCGTTAAGTACAAATGAAAAGACAAGCACAAACAGCGGAGTGCGAGATCAATAGTTGGTTCACCTTGAAGTTCAGCATCCGCAATTTGATGGATTCCTAAATATAAATGAAAATCACTCCAGTCTGGCTGTAAATACAATACATTTCCAGTACACACACAGGCATACACACATAGGAAGATATTAGCAAGGTGGCATAGGACTAGTTGTTGGCGCCTGATAAGGCAGCTCCTGCGAATTCTTCAATATTGTATTAATATATATATGCCAATTGTATTGACTGTATTAAATTGTATATCTATGTACTGTAAAGCACTTTAAAGTGGCTTATGCTAGCTAGATAGGGCGCTATATCAAATGTTGTATATTTATTTATTTTAAGAGTACCGGTAATATTTATTAAAACAATCGACAAGATGACCATGACACCATCAACTATGCTACACAAAGTTATCATATTTAAAACTAAATATAAGGGCTTTCACAATATATCGGAAAACAGGTATATCGCAATACACGGGTACATCGTATTGTACCACAATACAGAGATGAAATATTGCTGTATCGCAATTTTTTTCAAAAGCATATTTTTATTTATCTGCTTGGTGTTTTAACTTGCAGATTAATACAAATTCTAACAGATATGCCAATACGTATAAAGCAGGCTTTTGATATTTCAAATCTTGTAATCGATGGTTGGTTTGACAAAAATCTTAAATCTATGTAATCTATATTATATATGGTTAAGTTTGATAACATTCTGACAACAACTTATTATAAAATTGAGCACATCCTTCCTACAACTTTTTATAAAATTGAGCACATCCTTCCTATGACAATATATCGGGATACGTATCGCAATCTATTCATTCTGTATTGCAATAAATCGTGATACACTCTTGGCGTATTGTGATACCCCTACTAAATATGGTTGTCAGTGGTATGGTGGAGTGTTTCCAAATATGTACATACACGAAGTTGTCTTAGAACCTCTTATACCTGCTCAACTGCTCCAAAGGCAACTACAAAGTACAATACATGCATGTAGGGAAAACCAAGCAGGAATTTAGGTTCTGTATCTCAGAACATTTATGAGACGTAAAGACAATACAAACACAGCCTAGTAGCACTCCGAGACATCGAATACCTGTGCCATTGAAATTCTACACATAGTCCCTACATCCTCTGAGTCTACAACTAACAGGAAATGACGGAGTACTATACAAGTTACACCAACTTCATTGTACATACGTATACACCCTAACACAATTTGGGATTAATGTCCAAGGGTAAATGTTTTATACTCAGTCATTGCTGTGCATATCAAAATATTTCCTGATGATGTTATCAAACAGTTCCTGATGAATATATCTACTTTCAAACTGTCTCATTACAAAGTTATCAAAGTGTTCCTGATTAAAATAATGTTCCTGATAAAATATGTATTTAAACTGGTGTCATTAAAATTTGAAAAATAATTCAAACTCTTCCCAATATGATACATAATGTAATGTCTATATTGTACATTCAACAATCACTTGGGATGTCAAATGAGTTGAATTTGGTTAAATCTTCAGGTAGCATATTGTCTAATTGAACATATACAGACTTGTCCAAGTATTTTTAACTGATTTACACCAAGCATAGGAAAATTGTATTTTGCCTCAAAAGCATACAAGGGTGCATGAAGGGCTATAAATTGTTGAAAAAATGATATGGCCGTGACTCGTACATTAATACAATGTTGTCATTATTATAATGGTTGTATATTGGGTACATGTAAATTTTGACTGACTGGTTTTACTTTTGTATTTTGTACTATCAATATATCTATTAAACTCTTTATTATATTTCCCAACTTTTTAACAGGCAGGTTCTATCATGCATAATATATATCCAGATACTCAACACCGAGATTCGTCTCCATGTTGATTGATAAGAGTTTTGTACTATACTGTCATATCAATGTTAATGACAAAACATGAAAACACATGGTATCCGCATTTTCATGACGAGAAACCTGAATAGGGATTAATCTAGATGTACACCTAGTATGGCCTTTGTCACAAGAACTGGGAGATTGATAGAGACCGGCTGTATCAGAATACATCACTGTCAGCGTGTCATACCGGTCCCCTAGCTATGTTATTATGATGTTACAAACTCTTTTCAAATGAAAGCAAAGATTAATTTGAAATGTCAAAACATTTTTTTTTTGCAGCAATGACCTAAAAAACCATGAGCAGATTCACATCACTAGCTAGTACTGTTCAGGCCTGAAGAGAAAATGTTTATATATACAATGTACTGAATAGCCGCATGTTTTTGCAAACTAATGTGATGAATTTTCAAATTTATTTTTAAATTTTAGTATGTACTGTGAAATGTAATACATCGTATGTATGTGGTATTTAGGTTAGAGCCAACACAAGTATAATTTTACGGTGAATAGACGCAGACTTTTAAGCTATATCTATGTGATAATTATAACGAGTGAAGATTTTACAAGCACATTATCAATGATTTGATGAATATATAGTTTAGTGGGATATTTTTGGCTCTATTTTAAACCCAAATCATTACAAATTAAACAATACTTCAATTTTATTTATAACTCCTTTTCCACTGTCTTTTCGGTATGATTTTTATTTTGTAACAATTACTGTATACAGGGACAGTATATTACGTCCCTGCTGTATACCAGGAAAATTAAACTGAAATTTGACTTTCCCTTTTTTGACCTATTGTCATCAGGGCAAATTTATCATGACAGCGAACATTAGTACAGAAGCATATACCATGTATAATAATCACATGTGAAGGGTGAAATAAAAACTGGGTAAATCAGGAATTAGCTATAGTGAAGCAAGAAGGGTGAATTTTTACTGATCAGAAATGTTCTGGTACAATGTGAAAAAGGCTGGGAAGGTAATTAAATTACTGGCATTTGCCTTATTTCACAAATCTGCAGTGTTTTTTCATTTTGTATAATCGGTACATGTTTAAGACGATAGGTCATGATCAGCAGCTGATTGTTTACAATTTTTCATGTTTCAGGACCCTGTGGCGGTAAAACAACTGGACAATCACGCTTGAGCTCCTTCTTTGAGAGTATAGGATGGCAGGTCTGTGTCCTTTTACTGTCCAATCCAAACACTGCACAATCCAGAGAGTTTCAGTATACATTTCATTGATGTGAACCAAAATAGTTGTCTGATGGTTCAACTCTACCGAGTTGTATAGTGTAGGAGCATCCAAAACTGTCAGTAAATCAAGGTGTAGTCGTTATGTTCCAGCAGTGAAATAAATATGCAAGACCACACACTTGTGTTTTTCTAACGAATCAGAAAGCTCAAGTTTATTGTGCGGACGAATATATTACCGATTCCGCGCACGAGTGAATGCTTTCTGATTCGTGAGAAAAACACAAGTGTGTGGTCTTGTTTTTATCACATACCTTCCGTATTTGGTAGAGATCGATACAAAGATTCTATAAACTTTGATATTTTTTGCAAATACAGAGAACATTTCAGTTCGCCATGACGAGGATTCCCATAAAAAGTAGTTCCGGCTTGTAGGTAAATACAACATTCCGTATTGCACATGTGCAATACAGAACGTTGTATTTCATGGTCTAAAAATTGCTTGTATTACTATAACAAGATTCAACAGGTATATGTGATAAATACTAAGATTTTATAGCAGTTTAATGAATTTAAATTACTTATTATATTTTCAAACATCAACAAATTACATACGTGTAGATATACTATCGTTCTTGTTGAAAATCGCAACTGTGAACATCATTGCTTGCAATGCTCATTAATACACACTCATACATTAACAGGTAATGTCAATAAGATGAATAAGAAATAAAAATGTAGTTACTGTACTCCCACTTATCGTTATAATTAAACACATGTAATTTTAAAACCTGTCTGTTCGAAACCTCAATATTATACAGGTCAAGGCTTCAGATTCACAAAACTGTTAACAAAGTTTGCTCTCAATTATTCAAAATTGAATTGTCTGCATGCAGGGCTGTATTTGTCCAAATGTTAATTGAAATAGTAAAATATTTCAATGCATTAATGTAAAAAAATCACCACTTGAAATGAATCAGTTGACAAGATTACAACAAATCTAGAACATTTGAATTTGAATGCTTTGCCATATTTGTACATATATAATGAGGCATCACCAAAATGATTGTCTGGTGGTTTCTGTCAATTTAAATTTTAACAAGTATTTAATGAGGCTGCTGTGATCTTATTAACAATACAGTGTGCAAAAATTTGCCATTATTCCTCCTAGGTTGTTGCCGATAATTAACATGTCTACTTCTGTAGATTTCTTTCTCTGATAAAAATGTGCTAACAAATTCTAAATATAAGATTTTCATTGCAGGTTTACAGATCTCCAGAGACAGCTTTTGTACTCATGAGGTAAGATGTTCATTAAAATTGTAAGAAAGTGGGAAAACTTAAAAAAAAAAAATCATCCAAATTTTATAGTTGAGTAACCCTAATTAAATAGTGTAATTATGCAGTCGGTCCAACCACACCATAAAGTTCGACAAATAATATTGGTTAAATGTAAACACAATTTGTAGATTAAAATTTGACCACTTTAATTATGATTAAGCACTTAAATGTTTGCACTTCGTTCAATGTGGACTTGCAACAAGATAACATTTCTTTTGATAATTTGCATATGGAACATGTAGGTCCGATGGACTTTTTACCCTATTTTTGGCTATAGGTCCACTGGTCATTTCTTTTGGTCCCGGACCTTGGACTTAGGAGTTTATAGCCCCTGATAATATCTCGGAGTCTCTCGCTCTTATAAAATGGCATCGCATTGTGTTTCAGTGGGGGTGTAAAGTTCACAAACCTCTCAAGAGACCAGGGTATGTATCCAGTCTGTCTTAGACTATCATAAACAATAACATACATATGTAGAGGTTCATAACTTTATTACCTGAACATTTAAATGACAATACTAGTTGTGTGTGTCATACACTTTGTATTATCATTATTGTATGCAATTAAGTCTTCAAGATTATGAAAATTGCTCCAAAGATGCCATTTAAGAGTGTTATTTTTTCCCTATGGTTTATATATACACACGTAATTTCCCCCATGAAGAAGTTGGCAGGTATGTTAGTGCCTAATACAAGGAATATCTCTGGCTGAATATCTACTGATTCAAATTTAATTAGCCACAATATTGTGAAACTTGTAACAAATTATTTTGTTTTTATTTTTTTAGCCTACAGGTTCCAGGAGAACCTACTAAAGACAATGGTCCAGATTGAAAACACGTTCTTTGATTTAGCCAAACAATCGAAACAGAATTGTCTTGTTATTTGTGATAGAGGTCTTATGGATGCTTCAGCTTGTGAGTATAAACATTTTATATTTGATATGGCCCTGTATAGAACATTTTATATTTGATATGGCCTGTATAGAACATTTTCTTACAAATTGATGCAAGAGGATATTTTGCTAGAAGTCATGAACATTGATTTTCACTTGTTTTCATCATGATAAAAGGCATTGGATGTCATCCCACAATTGACACCATGATCTCATTTACTATCTTTAAAATGTACTTCAAATATATTTATAAATATGTTTGTGTCTTAGTACATTTATACATTGCTGTGGTCATGTACATGTATATTTTGCTTTGGCCCTGTACATGTATATTTTGATGTGGCCCTTTATATGTATATTTTGCTGTGGCCCTGTACATGTATATTTTGATGTGGCCCTGTATATGTAGATTTTGCTGTGGTCCTGTACATGTATATTTTGCTGTGGCCCTGTACATGTATATTTTGATGTGACCCTGTATATGTATATTTTGATGTGGCCCTGTACATGTATATATTTTGCTGTTGTCCTGTACATGTATATTTTGCTGTGGCCCTGAACATGTATATGTTGCTGTGGCCCTGTACATGTATATTTTGCTGTGGCCCTGTACATGTATATTTTGTTCACGGTCCTGTACATGTTTCTTTTACTTCAGCCTTGTTCTCTGTGCTGTGGCTCTGTACATGTATATTTTACTACGACTTTGTGTTTTATTCATACCTTGGTAGATGTGGCTAGAGAAGACTGGACGAGGATGAAGAATGATAATAATTGGGTTGAGGTCGACATTCGCGACAATCGTTACAATCAAATCATACACATGGTTTCTGCAGCCAATGGAGCTGAACCATTTTATACAGTTGCAGGGCATGGAACACGGCATGAAGACTTAGACGGTGCTCGGGTGCTTGACGAAATTACAGCAGGGGTATGTGATATTTTTTACAAATTATGTTGGAAGCATAGATGTTTGACTAAATTCTTAGTAAGCTCTTCACTCCCTGTTTTGTTTCCAATGTGTATGGCTTTTGTTTGTTTTAACCACAGAAGTTTTAATTTATTGAAATAAACAAATTTTCACTACACTTGTACACAATGTACTACTGATGAGTTGTGTTTTGCAAAGGACCATACAATTTTTGCATAAATTATCATGAAGATTGATTGCAACTTCCTGAATGTTAATTCAGACAAATAAAAAAACAAATGTTATATATGGGCTTATTACCAGGCACACTATATGCACAGAGAGTAAGGAAAAGTGAAGGGGGGGGGGGGGATGTTATTTCCAGGCATGGGATTATCATAGGTAAATACAGTATGTTTTGTCCGGTATAGTTTGGAGATAGTCTACGGTAGTACAATTTATTGCCGAGTGAGATCAGCTGGTCTCAATCAGGGGCTAAGATTCTGAAACATAACTCCCACCAATGCTTTAGCTGAGGTTGGGATGTTACAGAATCTTAGCCCGTGACTGAGATAACCCAAACCGACTCAGTTACAGGTAATTGTGTGTTTTTTTTGCATCTTTCAGTTTGAAAAACTATTCAATTTCACTATAGTCTACAAGAATCTCATCCAAAACCTAAAATAAAAAGCCTCTTCACTACTTAAGCTGCATTTGAATGCTTTTGTGCAAACAATGTAGTCCGGCCTTACAAAGCAGACATATTTCTCAATGTAGATCATAAATAACATCAGGAATCTAACAACATCAAAACAATACATCTAATGACAAAACAGTATATTTATAATATTGTGGTTTGTAAATTTTGAGTTATTAGCACACAGATGAATACATGGCTTAGTGAAAGTTCCGCGAAATGTAGCAGGAAAGTGCCATACAGATTGGACTAGATAGAAAAATCTAGCATGGGGTTATCATGTCGAATATCCCATGTCCGAGATGCTAGAATTGTCATTGACATTGTCTTTTGTTTTTGCAGTCATGGGTGGGACATCCCTACTTCGATGTGATAGATAACAGTACAAATTTTGAAGAGAAAATTAACCGAATGATATCTGTAAGTATATCACAACATGAATGTTTTAGAACATCTATGTACATGTAGTTTTTATCTCACCTGGTCTGCAGGATGGTTACACTGACATTAACATTCTAAAAACCCAAATCTGTCATTAACATTTTTTCAAGATGTTTCTTGGTTATTTTCGACACCACACTTTGAAGACTATAAATTGCTGTCATAATTGCCAGATTTTGTATGCGAGGACCTTTTTTGTATATACCGGTACATGTACAGAGTAATTGCCTTTTTTCATTCATGATACCAAAGTTTAAGGACTATAGTTTGCCTCTTTACGCATATAAGTGATGCTCTTCTAGAATATATCTTTTGGTAGTGCTATTTAACTCATTCATCCCTGAAGACACATTTTAACTCTTCCAATTCAAAGGCTGGAATAGTTCATTATTAAATGTCAGTGGTGAATGAGTTATAAATGGTCAGATGTGATCAATATATTTATCATTATGATTTACATGATCGATATAACTACTATTATGGTTTGCAGGCAGTATGTAACAGACTAGGAATAGATGTGCAAGACCGCCTCAGCTCCAACAGTAAGAAGAGGAAGTTCCTGGTTAAAAAAGTGGGCGATCTAAAGGTAATATTACAATCTAGTTATGTTAGAACAGTAGATCCCTCATAATGTCATTTGTTATCATCAAAAGGAAAAGTGATGACAGTGGAAATATGAAATGAAAAGTGATATAAAGAGGAAAAATAAAATGAAAAGTGATATAAAGTGGAAATATGAAATGAAAAGTGATATAAATAGGAAATATGAAATGAATTGTGATATTGAATTATGTCTGAATTACATCTTTATACATGAATTATGCAAGGCTAGACCAGGCTACACTAACATAGAATAGTATAAGACTCGTTCATGCCCAGGGGGTGTAGGATAGGGAAATTCCACCCTCAGGATTTTCAAATTTGGCAAAACCCTCGGCTTTACCTTGGGCATGAAAGAGTATTTTTCTATCATTCCAATCACCAGAATAAGCTCAGAAACCATGAAAATGCGTTTGGACTGACCACCATTTTGAAAATATAATTTTTCCCCTGAGCTTTTTAGACAAAAACAAATTAGCCAGCCAGATTTAGCATATCCCATATTTGCAAACAACATTTGCGCAGAAAAATTAATCACATCTTTCTAACATGTACGGTAAATCTAATAAAAGGTTTTAATTTCATCATGTCAACTTTTCCGCATTGCGGTATCGGACAGTTCCAAATTTGTGACGTGACATCATTGTTGGGCCATTGTGATGTCACATGGCGTGAAATGGGATGTAAGATAGAAATTTCCTACACCCCTTTCTTACCATGGAAAGCTCTATCTTTCACACAGGGAAATGTTCAAATGAGAGAAAACACTTTCCTAAATAATTTGCTGAAATCATTGTTGATAGCAGTATGTATTGTGTGGAATGGGTAGCAGAAATTCTCTTGGCCTGTTGAGTATAATAAAGTTGTCTATGCTGTGTTATAAAGAGTATTTATTGTGTAAAATTTGTACCAAAAAACCCCAAAGACTGTTATTAATATGAAGTTGTCTCTGTTGTAGAATTTCCCACAGTTCCAGGACTTTAATGTACAACACGACTACCTTGTTACCCCGAGCCGTAAGATGCAGGCCAGGATCAGGAAGAGGGGACAGCACAGTAAGTCAGGCAGTTTAAATTTATGTCTAAATTTATAAAACATCTCTTTAATACACACACACCCATCAGTGGTAACAGTTAATGTACTAAGCCATATACTTGCACCCATCAGTGGTAACAGTTAATGTACTAAGCCATATACCTGCCAACTTTTTAGATTTCCATTGGGGAGATTCTGCATTCTCAAAATCAAAACATATTTAAAATATGTGTATGCACCCCCTAGAGACAAAATAACCCTATAAAATGACATATTTTGAGTTGTTCTCTCAGATGAAATCATTAGATGTTAGAATATAGGAACAGTTAAGCAAATTCAGTGGTTGAAAACACTAAATTTAAGGGTCCAAAATTGGGAGTCTCCCTCCTAAATAGGGAGGGTTGGCAAGTATGCTAAGCATTGGAGAAGAATGTAGAAATATCTTGAAACATTTTAATATGACCCTTTACTGTTTGATTTGATTGGTTTTGGAAAATCATACATCCTAACTCGATATTTTGTTTCCAATTAGTGTCCAACCCCTACTATCATTTACTTATTAATTGGATATCATTCACATAAATTAGTTACTAGGGGTTACCAGTTTCATTTCAAGGGAAAATATAGGTTAATGTTGGGAGAAAATTTACGCTGAAGAAAATATTTCTGCAGGTGTGTTGATATGATGAAATAAAATGCAAATTATTTTTTTGTTAGACACCTGGACATATACTCATACCATTAGACGACCAGAAATCAGCAACGAAATGGTGGAACTGAGGATGGTGATATCTAATAAGGATTACAAGGTAAGTACAGCTGCTGTTGTAAGGAATAAGATGGATGAGGGCATTACAACTTGTGACAGATCCCCAATCTTCATTGTCGTTAACAACAGATTATCTCCATTACGTTGTTTCAGTCTATGGAAGTGTTAAGTTTCTCAGAAAAGTTTTGCAATATATATTTTTTAGCCGACGATCAACAGATGGTGGGCTGTCTAAATCGTTTTTCCTCTGTGTTGTGCCATTTATCAGTCTTCTACCCTTGAACAATTCCTATTATCTCTGTTTTATCAAGAAGTATGAGGTGGTTCATTTCATAGTTTATATGAAGGTTCACTTTTTCCTTCTGATCAAGCAGTTTGAAACTCCAAATAAAATAGATGCAGAACTCCGGAACAAGAAGAACTTTGAGACAGGATAATTTACATTTTTGGAAATAGTAATCAACAAAAGTTACTACAAGATAGTACTGTTGACATGACTCGATCCAAAAGATACGGGATAAAAGAGAAAGATATACAAATTATTTAGAACCAGTGCAGCATCTTCTATCACTCATGGGAATCATGTTTTAATGCCAGCGCTTTAGATTAGAAATAAAAATAGGAAAAGAGTCAGTTTTATGAGTACATAGAGGTTTGGTTGATGAAAGATAGAGTGACTTTATTGTCAAATGTGTTGATGTGTTGTCACAATTCCTTTCTCAGAACCTGTTTGCCCAGAGAGATGAGAGACACTCGTCCATCTACAAGAAGCGTCGCTGTTTCCTGTGGAACAACCAGTACTTCCATATGGACATGTTTGAAGACACTTGTCCACCAGAGTGAGTCGGCTATTTTATTATTCCGTAATTTTTTTCCATTTTAAGGAGAACAGACATTCTAAATAAGGGTCACCTCTTTTAAAATGTTGCCTTTAATGTATATTGAACCTGTCATTATACATTACCTATCATGATATACTTCTTAAGGTTTTTGTAGGAAGGGTGGTTTCTTGAGACAGCTTTTGCCCTATCACCTCGTACTTTATGCCTCCACTATTACATAAATCAGTACAGGGGTGTAAAAATTCACGTTCTCAACGCCCGGGGCAACTAGATTTTGAGCTTGGGCTAGTCAAATTTTGAGGCTCACTAGCCAGGGGCTAGAGACTTTTTATGGTAACTTACATTGCTTCTGTTCAATTTTATCATCATGAGGGTTACCAATTAACATTTTAAACCTGTAAATTTCTGCTAATTTTCTCTACAATATCTTATTAAGTGCTTAGAACACATGGAGTATGGAGTCTTTCACGCCATATTGATGATACAAGACATTCTGTTGCTTTGCACATGCATAGTAGCCACTCATCACAACATAAATAGCATTAAAGTCTATACTAAACACCAAAATGGCCCTCTTTGTTGCAAATCATTCTGTTTTGTTTGGCATAAGTAAGTAGAGTACAGAAATAAAGTTCATCTCTCCAAAAGTTGGAAAGTCCGCCATGTTTGTTTTTGATGCTTTTAATACTGGAAATAGTGCTTTTTACCAAGGGGTATGACATAGGTATTATTCCACGTTGATCTCTGACCATAAATACAAATGTTTTATTCTATAACGTTTTGAAATGTTTTTTTGACAGGTGTAAAGGCCTTGTGCTCCTGGAGACATACACTACTAAAACTGGTAGAGACCTCCAATTACCAGACTTCCTAGAGATTGAGAAAGAAGTCACCAACAATCCAAAGTTCTCAATGTTTAATCTGTCCTTAAAGGACCCCGCAAAATTTGAAAGGGAACACCTTAATTCTGTGACCAGCGAAGACGGCCTGTGACAGGGGAGATAATTACGTATACCATTGTAACATTCCCCCCGATTTTAATACCAATACTCGATGTTGTCGCTATTCATGGAGTAGATTTTCTCCTTGAAACCTCAACTCGTTCACCCCTGAAGACTCATTTGAACTCTTCCAATTCAAAGGATGGAATAGTTCATTATGAAATTTCAGGGGTGAATGAGTTAATAAGGGCCCTGCAGGCTATATTTTTTTTTTTTACTGCAGACTCATTCACCCCTGAAGACTCATTTGAACTCTTCCAATTCAAAGGATGGAATAGTTCATTATCAAATTTCAGGGGTTGAATGAGTCAATAAGGGCCTTGCAGGCTATAATTTTTTTCCGCAGACTTTGGCAAATTATTTTACCAGCATGAATGAAATATGGTAGGATGTACTTTAAGTCGAAAGAACCTTTAAGACATAAATAATCATAAAAGGAAATCATTACAATTTCAAAGATGATTACAGATTGATATTTAATTAAACTGAAGAAATGGATCAAAGTGTTCAAAATGGTGGTGCTGAGATTTTTTTAAGATTTATTGCATTTACAAAAGTTCATCTGAAGTATCAAATAACTTAACAGAAAATGTGTCTTTGCTATTTCATTGCCACTATTTTTGTAAAGGAAATTTATTTTTTGAATTTATTAATTTATTGTCACGTAGAGCATATTAATAGCCATCTTGTGTGTTTTAGCTAGCCTGGTCAGAAAGGCCAAGTGACTTTATGCTCTAGCACATTGTCTGTCTGTCTACTTTGTATTTAAAAACTTGCCTTTCCAGCATAGGTGAAGTGATTTTGACAAAATTTGGTATAGATCATCCTCTTGCCAAGAGAATAAATGTTGTATAAATGATGGGTGCTGCCAAAATAGGTGAGGGGAGTAAATCTTTCAAACCATGCATCTTGGTACAGGTGAAAGATTTTTCGTCATATTTACTTATTTAGCACAAAGCATAATGCTCTCATGTTAAAAATGGGTACACTGTCCTGTGATGGGATGAGAGATTTATTTGAGTAATTCTCCATTTACCAGATCAATTTAACCCAATAATGTTGTAGATTATACAAATGATCCTGTCATTACCTTAACCATATAATGCTATTGTAATTCTTTAGGTCAAATAGAGAAACAGGTGAGCGATACAGGGCCGGTTGTCCCCTTGTCTAGAAAAAACTCTGCAAAAGCCATACTTCATAAACATGTGTGTTCATTCTGATTACTTGGGCATTAGCTTTGAATTCAATGAAACATGTTTACAATAAACATGATTAATAAATTATGATGAACTGTTACTTACATTGAAGTATAAAGGGGAGTTACATGCAAACAGAATTTTTATGGGGGTGGATGGAGGGAGTTGTTTGGTTCGATTTTTCAAAAACTGATGCAAAATAATCCTTTGGTAATTCTTGCTGGAGAAATCCATTCCATGTTTTAAAATACAAATCTCTATCCTAAATTACACGTAGCAACAAATATTGCAGACTTGGTCTCAATGTCCTTTGAACCTCCAGATAGTAGTTCTATATTCTATCAATATCAACAAGATACAGTTATAAAAATTTAGTGATTAATAGAATCTTCCCCTACCTTGAGGGTGTGATAGAGAAATCTCCAACCACAGGGTATTTTCTTTTGGTTGTCTAACCCTCGGCTCTCTACCTGAAGGTAGGGGATGATTGTTTTTCTCCCATCCTATTATTTCAGTCACAACTCCACCGACAGTAGTGTAAATAAAAACACATGTGGGGTATGGATATCATCATTCACTTTTGATGACGTCACAATTGAACACGTGCTAATCGGCACGAGGTTGTCTCCCCCTAGGGAGTGACAAGCTGATCTTTCCCGGCTAAAACGGGAGACACTCCTGTGAAGGGTGGGAGAAATGGATCTCTTTGGCTTCCATATAGATATGTTTGATATTCTATCAATATCAACAAGATACAGTTATAAACATTTAGTGAGATGGATCTCTTTTGCTTCCTTATAAATAAGTTTGATATTCTACCAATATCAACAAGATACAGTTATAAACATTTAGTGATATGGATCTCTTTGGCTTCCTTATAGATATGTTTGATATTCTATCAATATCAACAAGATACAGTTATAAACATTTAGTGATATAGATCTCTTTAGCTTCCTTATAGATATATGTTTGACTCTATCGGCGTAATTCACCAGCTGATGTTATTTCCTGTACTCGCTGTTATGGGTTTTAATGGACTATTATTATATACATGTACTTGTGTACTATGTGTGTATGTTTTAATGGACTATTTATTATATACATGTACTTGTGTACTATGTGTGTATGTTTTAATGGACTATTTATTATATGCATGTACTTGTGTACTATGTGTGTATGTCATACTGTGTGGTCTTTTTGTATGGTAATGTGTTTTATATCAACTAAATAATGTTTAAGACAACCAGAAATAAACATGGTGATATCATTTAAGATAAGTATCTCGTATTAGAGGGAAAATGTTATTCATAGATGTATGTATGTAAATATGCCAAAGATGTAATGATTTGTCCCGGTCTGGCCATGCATTTTTCTGCTCCTATTACAAAATTGGATCCTGTGACCAACCCTTGTTTCAAGTATTAGGTGAATGCTTGGCAAGAGGATACCCAATCTGGTTTGTAGATATATAGTGTTGTTTTCAGGGGCAAAGACTTGCAACAAACCAGGTAGCTCAATTTGTAGAGCGTCCGCATAGACGTTGGGGTCCCAGGGATTGCATCTTGGTTTGGCTGTGCATTTTCCCGCACCTTTTACATGATGATCAGATTAACTGCATCTAATAGACAACTCTGAAAATTGAATGCACCTACAATTTTGGAAGGGTGAAAGGATGTTTAAGATGTATAGTATTACCCATGACTGTCCCATCCTGTTCCATCTGCTCCGGATTTACTGTCATTATGACTTCATTCCTGAACAGGTTTTGATAAAACTTTATACAGAGGTCAAAAATGAAAAAAAAATGTTGAATGAGTTTGTATTTAAGGGTTCCAAGGTCAAGGCTAAGGTCACTGTTGATGATTATGAAATATCAACAACAAAAAATGACACTATGTGTGTGGGGCATTCATGTCTTATAGAATATTTTCTAGTTATGGACTAAAATTGAGATTATCTTAACGGTTTGAAGTTGAAAATTTACTGATCTTGATACTGATAATATTGAAAGTTTGATAGAAAATTAAAATTATGATTTACATCCTTGTATTACAGTAATATTTACTACAATTTATGTATCCAACAATCTCTTTTGATGGTTATCTTTTTTTATCGTGTATAGAAAGAGTTTTTGCTTTTGTGAAATATTGTTTCAAGCTTCCAGTGTGGTTTTCTTGCACAAAGAATGTACATGGACTTTGAGACTAATTTGTATTGCACTTATAACTGAATTAACTAGCATTATGTTTATATCTAAATTGAAACGCTAATTTTGATATTTTACCATTTTGTCTTTGTGTGAAAACAAGATTACAGTAAATATATGTTAATAGATCTTTAAACATCGATTTATGTTGATGAATCTCTTGGAAATATTTGCTGCATAATATAAAAAGAGAATTTTTGTTTCATGATTATTAAAAAAATCAAACTGTACCTGTTAATGTGTATGATCTTACACCTGTTGTAACTATAAGGGTAGGCTTTATAGGCATTCACCATTGAACAACATGCACATCATTTCAGATCTGTTTATTTTGTATGGTTTTAATGCATTATTAGTTATTGCGCTAATTTCCAAGTTTACCTCTTTCAGGAATATTACTTCCATATACAGTTACTGTCGAATTTGAGTTATATGTATTAATGAAAATAAAAATACATTTTGCCAAATTACCGATAAGTACAAATATTAAATTCAAATTAAGGGGCTGCGGTGGCCAAGTGGTTAAGGCATCTGACATTCTGCTACCACTAGCCTTCCACCACTAGGTAGCTGGTTCGAGGCCTACATGGGGTAGTCGCCAGGTACTGGCCGTAGGTGGGTTGTTTTTCTGCAGGAACTTTCTGCTTTCCTCCACCACCAAAACCTGGCACGTCCTTAAATGACCATAGCTGTTAATAGGAAATAAAACACAAACAAACCTTCGAATAATGTGATATGTTAAGTTTGCTTTAGTGTTTTGTATACTTTGTAGAAAATAAACGAGTCATGACATAGGTGGCTAGGCATACCAAAGACATTGTTGCATGAATCATATAAATGTGTAGCAATAAAGTATTTGACCCAGTGACCTTTTTTAGGTCACCTGAGCTCTAGCTCAAGTGACCTATTGCTATCCATCTTCGTCCGTCGTTGTCCGACATCCATTCACATTTTACATTTTCAACTTAAGCTGAAATACTGTCTAAGGGATTTCATTGATACTTCATGGGAATGTTACTGACATTTCCTTGATAAAGTGTTGTTATTTTTCGGGTGGATCAGAAATCCAATATGGCCGCCATTTTGAAAAACTATTTCACAACTTGAAGTCAAATTCTTCAGGGCCAATTTAACTGAAACTTGGTAGGAATGATCGACTCATGGTCCTGACATAGTAAACTTAGTGTTATACTTAACCTTTTTTTACTCAAATTGGTAGGGATGATTGACATCATTATCTCCACTTTATATTTCAACAACAAAAATTAATACGGTAGGACTCGTGTGACCGTTTAGGTCCATGGGCCTCTTGTTTAACAACTAGCACCATATTTTGTATTTTTGTGGTCAGTATTGCTCCCTATTCATGTTAACTTTTCAATCTTTAATTTATAAGCTCCTGTAACATACCTGTGTAGTACCTCTACTACCTATTTCTTATATTTGATAGTGTTTCCATTGATACATCTGGCTGGCTGTTGTTAGAATAATGTGACCGGATGGTATGTCATGCTACAATGTAGGTAAGGACATTAAGTGAGATGACCTGTTGAAGTAGCCCTTGGTCAGTGTTCCAGTGTTTTATGAGCTGTTGACACAATCTTTATATGAACTTATCGAAATCCTAAACAAACCTATGTGACTGGTACTAAAGTAAATAGAAGCTCCAGTGACCTAATGTTGTTTTTGTATCCTCTTCTAGTCACATCAACTCTTGATTACTTATGAAGCTGATGACAGACCATTATTTTATACCGAATGACTCTTGATACATTTTATACATAAAGGTCTATAAGCAGCCTGTTGGTATGTGGAAGTTGTTTAGACTGTAAAATTACAGCAGCCTGTTGGTATGTGGAAGTTGTTTAGACTGTAAAATTACAGCAGCCTGTTGGTATGTGGAAGTGGTTTAGACTGTTAAGTTACAGCAGCCTCTTGGTATGTGGAAGTGGTTTAGAATGTTAAATTACAGCAGCCTCTTGGTATGTGGAAGTTGTTTAGACTGTTAAGAATTTGATTTACAGGTACACTTTTTGTTAACTCCTGGACTGGCTTACTGTATTGACTGAGTAGGAAGTTTTGCAAATGGAGAAAAAGTCATGCCACGTGTTGAACAATGTGTAATAATCATAAGTTACAATTGTTTGTAGAGTTCTGCCTGCTTATAGTATTAATTGAAGATTTATTGATTTATCATGTACTCTGGCGGCATTGGAGGGTTGTAACGTCTTCAGATCCTACCGGAGACTGTAACTTTTCTCAACAGTACTCCCATCACCAAAGGCCTCCTATGATCTTGAAAAGCTGTTATGTTCTCATCACTCCATTGCTTCCTTAGATTGAAAGTCATATTTCTCAGTGCGTTTGAGGATACATGTATTCAATTTGTCAACAAGATAATTCAGAAAATTCACTTTTTTATATAACAGCTTTTTTCCCACTATCATACATTGTTTTGTATATCACTCAAAAACTGAAAAGAGAAAAATAAACTTACAAGAACTAAAAACTTGACAAAACACTGTCCCTTGTAAGGAAGGTCACTTTGCAGAAATTAATTGTTAGGAAAATAGAAAGTAGTCAATCACTTTTTTTGTGCCTTGATATTGAAAAGTTACTGAAAATGTGAAAAAAGTTCAAAAGGGAAAGATCAGTGTTAATTGCTTATTTTGAAATAATTAAAAATAATTGTCCAAATGAACATTTTTTTATTAAACAATTATCTCCCTTGAAAGTATTAAATTTCTTAAGATGAAAATCTGTTATTACATTTTTTTTTGTGTTTGAAAAATATTTTTGTTTTTGGATTGAAATTGACGTAAGATCTAAAATAACACTCAGCAAGAATCATAATGATGTAAATGTTTTGTTATCATATCATTGTTTTGCACAGTTGTTTTCTGTTATTATTATTATGTTCTGTAAAGAGTGTTTTTTTTTACTTCGTTTTTTTATGTGTTTAATATTTAGTGTGCACAATAGTTTGTGGAATGTAACTTTTGTGTTTGATAATTTAACACTGCCTGGTTATAAAGGTCCTTGTCTTCTAGTATCTTAAGTAATCATGTAGTAAAATTGAAAACACAAAGCACATTTTTTTTTTTACAATTTCAAGTATTGTATTTTTATGATGATTTTTATGTGTTTTTTCTATTAAACAAGTAGACCCAGAGATCACGAAACAAATTTAAGTCTAAACTTGTCTCAAGTTTTCACTAAGGTGACTTAATGTGTGATTGGCTAAGCAAAATCTGAAGTCTTAAGATTGTTTTATGATTCCAGGGCCTGAAGCTTTCACCTTTTGTTTTTACAGTACACATGTATTTGTATAAGGGTAGGATCACAAATGTCCCTGTCTGATGACCACACAGCTACCCAGACAACTGGTTACGTAACACATTTCACCTGTTTCACTTTTCTGTAAGGCTTAAACATTGGGATGTAGATACTTTACAATGCATTCTTTCTCAGGTTTTGTTTAAAAAGTTGGTTAAGCTGACCTATTTCCATCTAGTGACTCGTCAGCTTTAACAAGTTCTTGCCTCTGAAAATTTGTATGGAACCGGTTATGACTTGGTAAATCTGTTGTACATATCTTTAATCAACATCCATTTCTCATTTCCGGTGATTGGTCTTTAATGTACGTATTACATGAAGTTCTCTATATGTATAACATGCTTGACATCCAAGCAGCCATTACTGTTGCCTACTATTCCTTCACCATACCTACAAATGATGTCACAAATCATGTGCACAATTCTCCCTTTTACAGTGTCTCGTTTGATTGAGAATACATTCTTAGATGCATTTGATCAGTAAGGGAGATAACTCCAACATTTGTTTTAGATAAAATAAGTAAAGGTAGATAACTCCAACAAAAATATTAGGTAAAATAAGTAAGGGGAGACAACTCCAACACAAATTTAAGATGTAATATATAACTGAAAATGGATTATGAGGCAACATGACCTTTTGAAGTACTATAAATGGTACAGAGATTATAACTTACAGTGTTAAGAGTGAGAAGACTGAATGGTTCACGTGCAGCTACTTTATACTGTGCTAGGTATAAAGTGTTACTGATAAAAAATGTCAGTGTGATTGCTAAAATATGGATCTGAATGTATGAACAGAAGTTGATGTGTATTTTTATCTGTAGAAACATTATTCTCTGTAGACCTGTGGTGATCACAACTATATTTTATTCTTTTTGAAGCAGATTTAATGATTCAGCAGTCTGTTTCCGTTTCTAGTTATGTTTAAACCAAAGGCCTGACTGTTTTCTTTGTGTTGTGTTATAAACTGGTATTGTGTTATTGTACTGTTGCTGTCTACATTTATACCAAAATCAGGCATTGAGAGCTAATAAATTATAACAAATGAAATATGAATGTGGTCTTTGATATATTATTAGCCCACCATCATCAGATGGTACACCACTCAAATTGCTTCTTTCCTTTGTGGTCTGTTGTCCTTCGATTATCCATTGTTCGTTCCTGAACAATTCTCTCTATAACTTCAGCACGTGTCTATTGAACTTTGCTTTATATGTGCCGAACTGGAGCTATTACCTCATAACCTGGCAAAAAAAGAAAGCTATTCCTTGAATAGCAGCTACTGTTATTACAGACTTTTGGATGTGCTGACTGTCATTTGGACAGAACAACAGAAAACATTGCCTTCCTCACATGGGCGAATTTTCTGCCAAATTTGAGGTGGTGCGAAGGGTATGCATTACGGTGTAAAATAAAGATCAGGAGAAGAAAAAAGCAAAGATAGGGTAGGAAAAATGGATATAAACAGTCGCAATTTGGTACGTTATGTGCGTTATACACAACTCATGTACGGCAATGGCAAATAGAAAAGGAATTGACTGTCGTGGTTGTACATGTTAAGTATAGCTCTAGGAATTATTGAAACACAAAAGACAAGGGACTTCAACAAGGTGGCTATCAATTCGCAGTGAGAAAGTACAAAAAAAAAAATCAAATTCTCTAAATACATGTAGGTTCTTAATATTCCCTAATTCTGCACGTTTCATTTTGAGCTTCAAGTTTCTTGATTAGTAGTTAAATATGGCTGTTGGAAATCAGAAATATGTCTTGTTATCAGTTTTAACACATTATTACTCTAGTTAGTAGGTATTATAACAACCTCACATTGAAAGGACAAATGTTAAACACGGCAGTATGAACTTTCCCGTTAAGCTATCAATGCTTTGGACAGTAAGGCTCGGATGACATTTAATGTCGTAGATATAACATAGCAAGATAATCAAACAATACATTTATATCAATTATTTCTTTGTTATAAAACTATAAATATCATTGGAAAAGTTCATTTTAGTTTTGTTTTATTTTAGGAAATTATTTACAATGCTGTAAAACCTTCATTAGGAATCGATGAGACGGAAATAGATAGGTACGTGTTTTATTTGTAGCGATTTATTGGAAATAATAAATATTTTATTTCCGTTCGTTTGGTGTGAACAAATAGCAAGATATGAATATGATACCAGAACCATTTTATTTTCACACAATAACGTATATCTCTAGTAATAAAAGGGTAAACAATTAGTCATCTACTGAATGGCAGAGTCGTTGATATAAATAACTATCGGTTAATTCTTTATATACTAAACTGACAGGAATGTTGAATCACACCATATTACTGTATAAACATTCATAAGCTTGCAAATAAATAGTTCTTAATGATACATCTATGTTGATCCGTTTGCATATGTATGCCACAATTGTTTAATGTTTCTTGTAAGTCTTGAGTTCTCTCTTTGTACAAACTGATGATTTTTTTAATTCACTCAAAACAATTCAAAGCAGATAATACACTGTCTTATTGACATCGCTACACGAACTGAACCCACATAATTACTGGATATGGTTTTTTATTAAAATTTTGCATAACGGTAACGACTAAACCTGTGCAGAGCCTGTTAATACAATCTATCATTTTCCACGGTGTAAATGTCTTCCTTCCAACACCCGTACTGATTAGAAGAGAAAGTTAGGCGCCTTGACGGCAATATTCCGCTGAAAGTGAACTTCACACAATGCGATACATTATTCTGAAGCCGCTCTCTTCTGTAGCGAAATCACTAACGAAGCGGATGAGCAGACTTCCGCCAGCGTTGTATGTGATGTTTCGACCCTTCCACGACTCGCCACAGTATCTGAAAACAGGAGAAGTTACATATCATTTACATTGTTCTTAGTTAGCTTAACTTTACAGTTAATAATTTTCACTTCGCTGTTTTCCAACCAACGGCTTAACCGTTAGGATCTAGCATAGAAAAACAAGGACAGCTGTGGCCACCATTAAAAAGGTTTTATATCGGCATGGCTATCGCTTTAATATATAAACTTGCCTTTTGTGTGACCTACGTTATGTAAAGTCAGACTTCACGACAGGCTAGTGGGACAAATGTTTATTTGCGGTTAATGTTTTTATTTCGGATAAGAAGTTCGGGGGTAGACCAAATAACCCATCGTGTCGACCTTTCATTCGAATCTAATATAAGCGGTTTACATTCCTTATGTAGGTATGTATGCCCCTCTTCATTAAAGATTTAGGGATATAACTTGTTATTTTACTTAAGAAAATTTACATCGTTTTTAATAATTTTCTAGAATAAAAAATTAGATCGTGCAAGAAACATATTCGATAGTGCGGAAACGGTGACAAAGACATTATACTCCTTGTTTAAGTTTATGATTTAGCTTTAATTGACTTTCATTCCACGAAGTGTATACTACGTAACGTTATTTAATGCATTTTCTTGTTGAACTTACTTTTGTCCAACCTGCTGTACACCATAAAGTTTGATCTCCAGGAAGTCATTGTTGCACACATCGTCAAAGTCATCTTCGATATGGAATTCCTGGATTTGAAGGTCGATACTGGACTGCTCAGGGGCCTTTAATCAGGTAAAATCTGGTTAATGAGATAGAAGAAGGTCGATACTGGACTGCTCAGGGGCCTTAGATCAGGTAAAATACGGTTAATGAGATAGAAGAAGGTCGATACTGGACTGCTCAGGGGCCTTTAATTAGGTAAAATATGGTTAATGAGATAGAAGAAGGTCGATACTGGAATGCTCAGGGGCCTTAAATCAGGTAAAATACGGGTAATGAGATAGAAGAAGGTCGATACTGGACTGCTCAGGGGCCTTTAATCAAGTAAAATATGGTTAATGAGATAGAATTTAAATGACATGTTTCTGAAGAATGACGACTACTCTTGATTTCTTTGTCATTGTCGTTTTATTATGCTATTACCCTTTTCTTGGATAGACTGAATTCATCAGCTTGTTTTCACTAGTGTTTTATAAGTATTTTTCGTTAAGCGTAGGTCTGTTTTTTCTTTCTTTCAGACATTCATTGCATTGTAAGGCTAAACCTACATTGTAAGGCTAAACCTTACAATGATGATTAGAGTTGGGAATTTGCATTGCATCGTTGAGTTCGCAGTTGATTTTTTCCACAAAAAAACCCGCGAAAATAATACTGCCTAGATAATAACCCAGTTTCTACCACAATAGGTGGGTGTTATTCAACTCCAAGGCATCAATTAATCATTACAACTGTTGTATAACATATTGTTTATACCACACGTAGTATAAACTTTAAACGCGTTTTGATTGGCTGACACGGTAAACTTTGACCGGGACTCCTTTGAATGGACAATTTGGCGGGAAAGCCGCTTCATGCGGTGGCAGAAATAATGATACACAGAAGGTAGTTAGTTATTGTTTTTGTGATAATAAATTTCTTATGTTGGTTTCTATAAATTTATTGCTTTGAAGACAATATATTTGTTACGTACTTGTTATGATTTGTAATAAATCATAATATTTCCACATATTCCTGAAATTGTAATCTTTGCATATTAATTAGCGGCATTTTACTACAGGTCATGTCCTTACGCCCCATCTGATATCGTAAACAAAACACAATTGCAGTACAGAACATGTCAATGTTTCCTCGGAATATGTTTTTTTTATTGTGGTAGAAACAGGTCACACAAACTTGTGGTTGTTGTATATGGTATTTTTTTCAACAATTTATTCAGATCTATACAAATACAGTAAGTCTATTTAAATTTCAGTGAAATAAATGTTTATATAGATAAGTCTTGGACCGTACATTACTCCAATTTTCATATTATTTATACTGAATTGTTTCAAATAAGTAAAGAGTAAAATAAAAAATATAAATACATTTGCTAGAATGTCGCAAAACCATGACAAAATCGAACAATCAAAGCTAACAACATGAACCGAGGGGACACAAAAAAACAACAACATAAAACAACAACAAAAAACCTAATGAATAAAGAAAAACATTACTAACCATCCACATAGACGGTATCCTTAATTACGTAATGAAAACGTATCGATTAATACGTACCTCTATAAGCCAGGAGCACTCCGTATCGGGATTGTAGTTCCCGGGGTAGTTAGATGACTGTATGACTCCATGTGTTGAAGTTAGTTTGCCACCACATCCTGTAATGAAGGAACATTTATATGTACTGCGATTTACCATTTATTTTAACATAAACTAAGTATTGCATATTTATTTACTTCAAATAACATATATACAACGCATAACCAGATCTTGAGCAATATTGACGAGATTATCTGATTTAGATTCTTTTATAACGAACACAAAGTTATTTTTGTGTTATCAGTTCCATGGAAAAATTATTCTAAAGCTCAACTTTGGCTGCTAATAGAATCAAATAAATGTTTAAGCGATTTTCGTTTTGTAAACCAGTCATTGATAAAAAGAAAAAAATATAATTATTAAAGAAAGATGAAAGTAACACTCCGGTGATAATAGATTTAGTATGCCAAAATGAATGACATTGCATCATACGGCTGTTTTGTCTTTCTAGAACTCCTACGTGATGTTAGGGGCCAAAGAGTTTGAAACCCAAATTGTCTAAAACTACCGTTAAAACAGAGGAGAATATGCGTACAGCCCTTTAATACTGCCAAGATTATAAGACTCTTTCATGCTCAGGGATGTAGGATAGGTAAATTCCACCGAGAGGTTTTCAAATTTGGTAAAACCCGAGGCTATGCCGAGGGTTTTTGAGTATTTTTCTCTCATTCCAACCACCAGAATAAGCTCAGAAACCATAAAAATATGTTTGGACTGGCCACCATTTTGAAAATATCAATTCCCCCCTGACCTTTTTTAGACGAAAACGAATCAGCCAGTCGGATTAAGCATATCCCATATTGGCATACAGAGTTTGCGCAGGAAAATTAACAACATCTTTCTAACGTGTTCGGTAAATATATCATAAAGTTTTTTTATTTTCATCGCGTCGTCTTTTCTGCATTGTCACTGTCGAGTCATTGTGACGTCTCGTCACGTGACATGAGGTGTAAGATAGAAATTTACTACACCCCTTTCTAACCTCTATCTTATACACAGGCAGGGAAATGAGAGAAATACCATTATATAGAAAAAAAATTGAAGAAAATCAAATCATCACCGTAGGTTTTCTACATTGCTTATTTAATTATCCGTACACTGTGACACAGCAAGTACTTATTGTAATGGGGACCATTACAGAAGTCCCCTAAACGAGCCATTTACTACGAAATGATTGTCGAAACCGGAAATGGAAGCTACGGTTGTATTCGTGGTGTAATAATGTACCTATATACCAATTTTCATGATAAAATTTATTTGTTGCCTCCCCTTGGCGGCCATTTTGTTTTAAGAATCAGAAATCAAGTACCTTTCGGTAGTTTTCGAGAAGAATGGCGGAAACCTTCCTGGTGGAAGAAAGTGGAAGAAATAATAATAATGATAATAATAACAACAAACGGACAAAAACAACAAGTCCCCCCCAACTTTGTTCGGGGGACTTAATTAGTTTTGATCATTTTATGCATCCATTTAAGAAATTATAAATATACACGTTGTGATACCGATATTGCTCAACATTAAAAAAAATGCTGATCCATGGGTTACCTTGTTGGATGTGTGGGGTGTCACAGACTGGTCCTGTTAATCCTTCAGGACACACACAAGTACAGGATGGGCCTACATATCCACCATGCTGACAGGACAGGGGAACGGAGCAGGCACCTGTAATGTGCAAGTAATGTGTCAATCATCATTTTGGAACGACCCTTTTATTATCTTGTGACTGAAACGTTGTGATGATTTCAGATAATTACATTTGCAATTGTACGTAAAACAAAAAACAGTACATCAACAACAAAAACAACAACAAAACAAACAAACAAAACCTAATAAAAAAAACCCACTATTATTTAGTAGAATGACGTCTGACATCACGCTCCAGTGATTGCTGTAACCGTTATGAAATAATAATATTTATTTCCACTCATGTCTTTCACTCTTTTATAGTGCGTTTTTATGATGTTTTACGTTTTCCTATTTAACTTTCTACATTTCAATAAAGTTGAAAATAACATACTGTTGCATCTATACGCCAAGTTGGCAAGCTTTGCATCAAGGAAGCTGACTTCATTTCGTTGACCCATCCACTTCTGTACCAAGGGGTCATCTGTGGTGATTGTCTGTAGCAGGCGTTGGTCTTTTGAGAAAGCCTGCGGGTTAAGACATTTCATTTCATTTATATATTCATATCGTTGCCATTTGTTTAAGCGTTAAGACACCACTTATTTTAGTTACCATTTATCATTTTTCGTATTCAATGGTAATGTAGTATTTGCACCTTTGTTGCATGATTCATATACGTTCGTTAATAGGTTTTTTTTACAGTTGTTTTAAGTGAATTAAAATAATAACTTATCTTTGCTTTTATCAGAATAAAAAAATTGATTGCAAAATAGTTTCTTAGCTAACCTGGTAAAAGAGGGTATTCATTATCACTTGTCATTTTTGCATTGAATTATTTTAGTATATATTTACATCATATTTGATTAAGCAAATATACATAAATAATTATTTAAGTATACATCATACTTGTTTAAGTATATATACACCATAATAAATGAAGTATACATACATCATAACTAATGTAGTATATATATATATATATATGTCTTACTTTTGTAAGTATATATTTGCATCATAATTATCTAAGTATGTTAACATTATAATTATCTAAGTAAATATAGATGCTTTTATTGTTTTGTTTTTGTATTGTTTTACGGCCCATCGACAATTAAGAGTCATTTAGGGCCAAACAACGATGTAAAAAAAATGGACATTCATAAAAAAGGAATACATAAAAACCAGAAACAAAAGGTTAAAATGTGTAAAGATGTCAAAATATATCATTAGCAACCGAATTGTTTGGGTTAGAAAATATACCATATCTTATTATAGAGATTAACTGAAAGTAAATAATCATTATTGATTGCACAGAAACAATATCAAATAAACGTTTCACAGAGGGTACATCATAAAATCTGTCACGTATGTTTGAAATCAGCGCATTCAATCATAAAGTGTTTGACTGTAAATGGTTGATCTTCCTTATGTTAACGTGATGACTAAAGCAACTTACTGTAGATTTATAGTGCATGATAGATCCGATGTCGTACGGCAGTCTGTAGGTAGTGACTTTGGAGTTAGAATATTTCTCAAACTGTCTGCTCTGGTTGGTTGCTACATTGTTGTAGTTGATATGGACGTAAAGGTCGCGGTCTGGGCGGGATTGTTCATGTACAAACCCTATGGTATGGCCAAACTCGTGAGCGATCCGTCCCGCCTAATGAATAAGAAAAACATAAGTTAAGAGAAGTTTATATGTGGTTTTTTACTACTCTATTACTTTTATGACAGATATAATTATGTTTATATAATATAATTTTGTAATTGTCATTTACTTAGTGAATGAGAATTTAAATAGGGAAGTTATGATAATATTTATACATTTTTTATGAAATTAGAGACGTATTTGTTTCAATGATTCTCGCTTATCAACGCAAAAATCTCGCGAGATATATATGATTTACAAATATGTCGACCTTATAAATCTACCAAAACGCTCTTATTGTAACAAGTCTTATTCATAGTTTGAATACATAAATATTTAGATTTGTCTGTGTATTGATGATATGGTTTCTTGCTTTTTCTAGTATTTTCGATTATGTCTTTGTATATTGATTATGTGGTATACTGTGAAAGTGGAAATTTTTGCGGTGTGGAAATGTTAACGTTTTTCGTGTTGAGAATATTAGCGCGAAAACATTCTCACGCGAATATTTATTCATACATTATATAGATTATATATAATACTTACATATAGATGTCAGTACCATTGTCAACGCTAAAATTCCACATCGCGTTCAATTTATAAGGTCTAACGCGAACATTTCCACACGCAAAAAATCCACCTTTACAGTATTTGTTTATATAGTATTTTCGATTGCGTCCTTGTGGATTTATGATGTGGAATATTTGTATCTATACTATTTAACATTTCGTCCTTGTGTATTGAATGATAAGATGTTACTTGTTTCCGTATATTGTTTAGATAGTGTTCTTCTGTTTTAATGAAGTGGCATTATTTTTCCAAATATTTGTAGAGTATGTCCTTGTCAATTGATGACGTGAAATAACAGCTTCTACTTTTGTTTAACTTTTGTTGAGGTATTTGCTTGTTTAGTTATTTTTTTCTTTACGATAAATCTTAAAAATTAGAATAAATGTTTGAGTACTTACGGAACATATGCTAGAAATATTAATGGATTGCTGTCCACGAATTCTCCCCACGTTAGATATGCAGCTGGAATACACAAGATTGTTATGGAAATTGTCGTGCATTTATACACAAATATAAAACGCGAGCGTCGAACATACTAACTGTAAGTAAAGAGGGGAAAGTAACAGAATTGCTCTAGTAAATTAACTTTATAATTAAAAGCTGTCCCGGTTTTGATATGAAACATTGTCAGGGATGCCAGCCTGATGTTGGAGAGATTTATTTAAATCCTGTTGTAATTTTTTTAGACTTTAAGATAGGATTTTGTTCTTTTGTCTTGACAATACGACATTTTTTCTTGAATTGTGTTAAGAGTAGTCATAGTTATTGCAAGTGTGATATTCACGGACAAATTAAAATACTTAATTATACTATTGATACGACAAAGGATGTACGTGTGACCAAAATCTGAGAACTGTAATATTTCAGTTAAGTCAAATATAAGAATAGGCGATATCATGTATTCTGCTAGTGAAGTATTCGGTACTAACGGAACGTTTTTTATGTATTGCTGTATACACTTTTTGATTTTGATCAGCAGATATTTTCGCATCAACTATTAATCATTAGATAAATACTTATCGGCGATTATCTATGTCTTTTCAAAGCCATTTTCCATTCCTTTTAATTTTGTGTTATAGAAAATTTTAACACAGTTATCCATGTTGCAGATATTTCGTTGTTAGTATCTTACCCGTGTCCAGAGTGCGGCCAAGGACGGACGAGAACGTAGTCCATGTGACCAAGCTGTTGACTTAGAGCCATTGACCTTGGTATAAAGCGGATACAAGTCCGAGACTCCCACATCTGTATCGCGACCTTGATCCTATTCCACATAGCCTTGCCTGGAGCTGAAAACGTTGACGATTCATTTAACAATCTTAATAAAAAAGAAAGATTAAGATTAAATGAAATGAGATACATTTATCATTAAACTTGTCTTTCTTTTGTTGGATTAGCTTCTTTTTTTTTGTATTTTTGAAGCATCATTTTCATAATCTATCAGCTGTCGTGAATGAAAAAACATCACTGATTAAAAACTTACAGTACGATGTTCTACGTGTACAGGGCAAACATATTTAAAGAATTAAGCAAATGGAAAATGTTTCTTATTTTCTCTTTGTACTTTTGTTCCCCTTTAACTTCATTCGTTTTAATTTAGATAACTGGTACGTTTATATTAAATCACACAACAGAGGTTGATACTGAATAAAAAAAAGGAAAATACAAAGATAAGATAATGCGTGCTAATAAGCGTCATATTTCTTTCAATTATTTCCTTGTTTTTTCGCGTCTGACTTTCATTTTTTTTTCTATATTTTAATATATACAGTCGATTTAGTTTAAAAGGTAATTAAGTGTACTATATGAAACTAGTAGGTACATAAAATGATCAATGATTGCTATACTGACCATAGCTGGGATCGATTTCGTAAGGAACTATAGCCTGCGGCCAATACGAATTTGTATCCGCCAAAATCTTCCTTTTCCTTCCATATCTTCCCGTTTTCCTTGCCGCAACATCCTCCCGAATAGCTTTCTTCTGGATAGGGGTCAGAATCATGTCACCTTCAAACGTACTGGTCAGCGCCTGTTCAGGCGTTGCTGGAGTGTCATGGTCAGTTTGTGTAAGAGCCTGAATTAGCCCCGGTCGACTGGAATCCTGCAATTGAAAGTGTTTTTTATTTTTATTAGAATGGTGTGTGGAAGAACATGGCACTGGGTCTAACAGTGAAATGCAAAAGGGTTTATAACATATCTAGACGACGAGAATTAAAGTAGCTCTAAGATTTGATATAAAGTGCATGCGCACAATAGTTATATCGACTATAATTAGTATATAAAGAAATAAATACAAGAAAATAAGTTACGAAAGAATGCCATATTAAAAACAAAATTGTTATTTGAATTAAATTATTGAATTACTAGGGCAAATCAAATAAGTAAACAAACATTTAAAAAATCTGGACTGATGTATTTTTGCGCGGAAAAAGACTTTTTTATTTCTTATCAGATATAGATCACGTAGATTACTGATCATATTATACGTGTAGGGATATTTTCACGATGAGAAATAATTAAAATGTCATAACAATAATTATAAGCATTCATGTTTTTGAAGCAATATTATACATCTGCACCTCAGTTTAATACTATACATTTCGTTCAATTTGTGATTAGAAATGTTACAGTGATGATACTATGTAATCAAAGTTGTCCGAATTGTGGTTTTACTAATTAATGAATGTTTATTGTATTGAGCCTTATGTAGGTTTAAGGTTATGTATATATATTGGAAGACAGGAAGTTTTTAGATAATTAGACATCAGATTAGTTAACTAATAAAATCATCTAATGCACATTGAAATAAAAATCTTGTTGATATATAGATAGAAATGTTCACTTGCAAGCTTTAAAAGAGTAAGCTTTAGGGATTACCGAAAATCGTAGCAGAGCATCACAACAACGAAAAAAACAATTATGATAAAATTCTCGGTTTGAATATAAAGCACAAAATAAAATTATGAAATATGTAAGATCGTTTATGAATGATTTCTTAAATTGAAATCAACATTTCCAGCTAATGTTATTTTCTAAATTGCACTTACCTGTATTGGTAAAGAGTTGCATATCAAACCAAACATCAAAATTACTGTAAATACATGTAAAGACATCATTGCACCAAACCGCTCCATATTATGCAAGAAAAAGAACGGGTTAAACGTTATAAGCTGTCCACCTTAATTCTTATATCTAGCCAATCCTAGGAGAGCTGACCATTTCATTAAACCTGATGAATGTAAGCTAAAGTTTGCTGTGTCTGACGACAGAGAGTAAAGGTACGTCTTTTGTTAGGTTTATCCTGGTATTTATACAAATCAGACCGTAAATGTTATCACCTGTTTCGTACCTTTCCCCATCCGTAAATCGCACCTGTCAATTAGTCCGGGCCAACGAATCACAAGATTAGTCAACTTGATTACATATTAAATAAAAATTAAAACTGATTTTTTTTTTCATAAAAATTAACATACACACGGTGTTTAAGCAGAACCCTATCAAATAAATACATATGTATTTTGGATATTTGTTTTTTTGGAAAAGTACGCAAAAAAAAAGGCTTGAACAAAAAAATTGGCATTAGGATAGACTAACAATGCATTGGGGATTATACAATGAGGACATGTTGGGTTTGACATTTAATTGTGGGGCAACAGATAGCATTGAGGAATAATGTGTGGCTCTCTGTTGGTATGACGTCGGATAGAGGGAAACAAACATCATGTAAATCTCAAGGGCAGTGAATGCTATGGTAGCGACGCCTGGTGTCGAGGTATGCGACGTAGCGCGTGGAATAACATATTGTGATTTGCTCAAGGAAGGTGGTGCAACCAAAGAATTTTATCTCAATTTGCATTGATTCCCACCTATGTCAACATATGCAATAACATATTTTAATAAAAATAAACAATTAATTTTACATTTTGATATTTAAAATTACGCACATTAAGCTGTTGCAAATCTTCTTTTGACGTAGTTACATTTGCGAAATCGCTGTCACCTGACACTGTGTCACGTCCTTGGGTAGCAGCATGCTCGTTATACAAGTACACAAAGAAATTGTAAATACATCTATTGAGGGAAAATTTAAAGTAAACCATCAAAACTGTAATATATTCTGGTATCAATTATATGAAAACACCTGGTATTTGTACTATACACAGATAGTGTAGTAATTTTCGTCGAGTGCAACTTGAGTAAAAGTGTGTTTTATATCAATAACAATTCCTTTAATATTTTGATATATGATTTAAACTTTAAATAGAGCCGACCGTACCCGTACACATCCACAATGAAAACATTCAAACCAAAATCTTTGATATTATTTTATTTGTCATTATGCCAAGAGAAAAGCTTAAAGCTCATTTTCTTGGGGTAAAACCAACTTGCGGAGTACATGTAGGAAAACACAAGGGTATGCATACAATTACTTTTTTTCAATACCCTATCGCGCAAAACACAATACGTTGCTGCAAACAAAACACATCGCATTACACAAAGACTTGATTTGATATCGTGTTTAGAATTTTCTGGAGAAAGTAAACGTTACAACCCTTTTAACTTATGTGAGTGTTCAAAGACTCTCGTAAGATAACAAACACTTCTGTATCAATTATTTCGGGGATAAAATCTTAAACGCTAAATAGCATCAGAGGAAATGCAGAATGAATTGCAAGTTTTATTCTGCTTTGTAAGCAAACGATTTATGTGAATTAATCCTGCATCTGTTTCAACCAGTCAAAAGAAAATGTCCTATTTGTCATGTTTACTTCCCACGACAAATTTCGTTCGTTTGAAATCTTATCAAGCTTTGACTAGCCTGCCTGTCGTAAACAAGCTAGCTCTGCGTCACAACAAGGCCCCACTGACATTCCCCGCACACGTGGTTACGATATGCATTATCAAATACACAACTGGTCTGCTGTAAGCATTAGTTAATCGCATTTTTTCTACGATTTTTGTGTTAATTGATAATTCTTAATGATAGCCTATGCATGATGAAATGAACTGGTTGACACTAGGTGTTCCAAATTAGTAGAAAGGAAAAATTGTAAGAAAGAGAACAAGCAATATAGGTGGGGCAGCAGGTATTTTTTTCCAATGTCTCGGAAACAAAGAGCCACGAAAACAGGCCCAGGTATGCGAGAGACTGGATACGAATCATTCCATTAGGCAAAGCCAGAACATGTCTGCATATCTCCAGTCTGTTGTGCTGGACGCTAGCTTGGCATGATAACGATTCGGTATAGATAGTATTTCATATGAGCATGTCAACTTGGATCACAGAGACATTTGGTCCGGATTTAGTAGAATGTTACAGCACTAGTGTGGGTGTAATTATAATGAATTCAGTAAAATGCAAATAATAATAATAAAAAAATCTTATTATGTTGATACAAATAATAATTGACTCATAAATCATAATGGCAGTATGGTCCAATATGGGTCCTGGATCCAAACAAACAATATTATTTAAGAATATTGATGACATTACGAACAATGTTTGTAGATATATTTGTCTTTTTACAAAGATACTAGACGTCTGGTATGAAACAATTCCATAGGATAGCTTACAATTATGAGACAGATAATTATGTTTGCTATAAAACAATAATGCTAATGCCAAAACATATCAAGTCGGAGAATTGGTAAACCGATGGGGATTAATGATAATTAAATCTATATTGATATATAATACATGTACGATAAACATTTTTGTAAAATAACAGTTGTACAAAGGCTGTCTTCTGTTACTTTATAATGAAGCAAACACAATTCTGCTTACCCAATACCACTAACCCTTTACGTTCGTCCCCAGCTGAGAAAGAGCTTGTAGCTGAACGTTATTCTGATAGGGTTAACGTGAAAGACTTGTTTACAAATATTGTCAATATACTGTATAAAAGTTATAAATGTGAAACGTTACAAAGGGTTTTCATAGGCACATTCCCTTATTTAATGTATTCTACAAACGTTTCGGAAAATCGTGACACGGATTTTTCATTCTTTTGACCTTTAGTGCTACTGATGAGTTCTATACGGACGAAAATGTTATACGATGCAAAGAATTTTATTCCTCCAACATCTTCTAATAAATTTTCTATACAGGTACATCATTTCTTCGTATTTATAGAGGTTATTTTAAGTCATTGCCGTACCGTTTTTAACACTAATACCTCATGATTATAAAGACCCACCCGCCTTTATCAAAAAATATAAAAAATAGTACCTCAAAGTTTCCGCCTACAACAACAATGCAAAAGACGTCCCACAACTATTGTTTTCGGTAATGATATAAACACATTTAGACCGCTTCACTCAGCTAAGAGACAAATGTGACTGTATTTTAAGTTTCAATGCGGTCGATACAGTGTTTTTGATACTGGGACCAAATAATATATTGGCAACTCTACGTTATTAAAACCAGCAATAAATACAAAAAATCGCAATTGATTTAACAAATAAAAAAAACCTTTTTAGGCAGTACATGATTTTTAAATCAAATAAATATAACATGTAGCAGTTATCTGTTATTATATGGAGCTTCTGCGGCAATCCGTTTGATAAAATGCGATATAATGTATAATCGATTACCTTAGTTTTGTGTTCTCAAGCACATGTTACACGGAAGCGAACATTTCAGGGAAATACCCAAACAAGGAAATACCCTGTTCCGTTATCTTAATGTTGTTCCATTGGCTACGCGTTCATCTATGAAGGTAAATCATTTAAAGTAGGTCTTTGTTTATGGGGCGATGATGAAACAGTTTTTTTCCCCTTTGATGTTTGAATTGACTCGATTGGGATACCGGCAATGCTTCTCACGGCCAGTCCATTGGTTAGATTGCATTGGTTCATTAACAAGCTTACCGATTACCTTATATCGATAAGGATAGTTCAAACCATACAATAAAATGTGTTTTTTTCTAACTGATATTATATAAATGTGGTAAACATTAGCGTACGAATGATTTGGATAATACCTAATGTAAAGATTTTTTTAACGACTTGCATCTTTAAAAAGGTTATTAAAAAAAATAACAGATGTTAAATTATTACAAGCAGTAACGGTCGTTAAAATAAATGGAATGTTTTGATTGACATTACAGTTGTTTTCGTCCACATGACACAATATAGAGAATTGATTAAGTCCGGGTAATACATTCATATAACAGTTTTCCTGTCGTTGAAAATCATATCGATACTTGAAATTGAAATAATACTTAAAACGTGGCAGAACATGATTTTTTATGTCTTCACTGGGTTCATCTTGTATAGAGTTTAAGACAACATTAAAGACGTTATAGCATGTTGTTAATTTTTAATTTACATATCGTGCCATATGCCTCCGATATGCAGCGTTACAATATTGATTTTACATTTCTAATAGGATAGGTGTGGCTTTGAGTTTTGTCTTTGGTCGCATGGAAAAGAAAGTATTTGATATGAAAAAAAGCTATATTAAAAAATCTTTAAAAATGTAATAAATAGAAAATATTTAATTAGTTTCCAGTTTGATACCATTTATATTTCATTCGTAAGGCAGAATATATTAATATTTTTCACTTGTTATTCTTTCTTACGTGTGAAATGTGAATCTCCTCTATTATTCACTGAAATTGGTATTTCTTGTGTTTCAGTATCATTTGCAAAATCGTGTTTTTATCTTTTTACAACCCTGAACGTATACGAATTATTTTGATCATTTTAGTTCAAGTAAGACTAGTTTGAGATTTTTTCTTTGTTCATATTCGGGCCGTTTAGAATTGCAAAATTATGTCAGGCATTTTCTTCAAAAACACTGTAGCTACGACTTTTGACGTATCACAATGCATCTGTCTCCGAGTGACATAGCTTAAACCTGGTCACGTCATCGAGTGATAGAAAAATGTTTCCTATAGCGTGTATGGAAGGTAGCCCGTTTGGCAGGGACAGCTTCACGTGTCAACACACAATTATAAATTAAGACATGTATGCAGATATGATAAAGTATGTGTCAATATGTTTTAAATAACATCGCTCTACGTTAAACAACATGGGGCTAATGAGGCCATAGAGCACATACCTTTGCACGACATGGCATACACTAAACCCAGATATGTGAAGTTTTGTTACTTTGACACAATAAATCATTCTTAAAGTTAATTTTCTACCCCCAATCTATTATCAGATGTTTTACTATTACCATAGTAATTTTGTGATTTCATTTATTCTGAATAACAAAACTTATATGTTTAAAACTTAATGTTTAACTAAAACGTCAGTGATTTATAATATACTTTATTTTATATTCAAGCTAACCATGCTTTGATCAACACCATCTATTTATCAACTGGGTATGTAAGATATTGACAGCATACAGATTTCAAAATTGAACCATTTCAATCGGTGACTTACGTCAAAGAAGAGCACTGACCCACATACATGTAGGTAGGTAATTATAAAACCGGGACGGATGAATAACACTGGCTACCAGCCCCAAAATATTTATGAAGAATTTCCCGGCTCCATTTTACTACTAGCTTTTCTCCCCCTAGTTTCTAGAAGCAGACATCAAACTGATTAAAATTATTTTTCAAAATAATTCAATATTCTAGAGATTGGGGCCAGTCTAACAGTAAATGTGCAATGTATATACCATATAAACTTATAGACTCATATCAGTGTACGGGGTGTGTAGAGTGCGATTATAACGAGATTGTGGGGTAAGCGTTACCATAATAAAGGGTATTACTGCATCAGGACGGAGAGAGTAACACTAGAAGACTAAAAGAAATAATAGATTTATTATCAGGATATTACTTTTTAATTGTTTATAGGGCACAGGCACATGATACAGAATATCCTAATCAGTCTCTGTGTCTACCTATTCGCGTTGATGCATTAACTGTCTTGTCATCTTTTTGCATAGTTTATTCGCGGCATGGATGTGAAACTTGAATTAAAATTCTATTGTGATGCCTTATAATTTTACTTCTGGTTCGCCTTTGAAGGAATGATTTCTTATTTTTATTGTTCTAATAATTTTGCCTCTTGTCATTGCTTGAAAGGTGGGGTCAACATTTGGCCCCCTCTTTGATTTCCTTTATTCTTTTGCCATATGTAGATACTTAAAAATAATCAATAACTGCATAAATGATTATTCATAATTGTTACTGATAACCGTAGTGGACCTCCTTGCATAACACCAGGTTGAGTGACGGGGGTATCCTAACAAAATGACCGATAAATATAACAGGCAAATGTTAATTTGGAAATGAATTATGATAATGTATAGTGTATATAATTACTGTTATTTTGGTTCTAAATATGTCATATTGGTATATATGAAGTAAGCGTAGTGATACTTTTAATTGGAAAAACATGCAAAATTTTCACAAAATATAAAATAAAACTAACATTGTCAACTTGCCTTTATATAGTTACAATGGTAGTCTATATTTTAAACTTCTTTAAAAACTTCCTATATATGTATTCTGTTTACAGAATCATTTTTATGTAATATCAAAACCGGTAGGACTTTTTTAGCATGCCAAACACATGATCAATGCCCAATTTCACATAACATTGAAGATCTGACTATCAATGTTTATTATGATAAATACCGATACATTTTCTGTTTTTGTATCATACTAAAACACTTTATTATGTTAGGCATGTTTTCAAGTTATGTGCAGCAGTAATAACTCATGAATATGTATTCTGTCATAGTTATCTTTCCTCTGGAGAACTACTTTAGGTTTGAGATTGTGTTATAGACAAAGCTATGCAATTATCTAAAAATAAATAAAATAATTTTAATAACAAAACTATTATACACTTTATTATACCCCCGCAACGAAGGGTGGGGGTGGGGTGGAGGGGGTGGGGGTATACTGGAATCAGCTTGTCTACCTGTCAACTCATTCTAAAGTAGTGGACCAATTTCAACGAAAGATTCCAGATATGATAACTGACATCTGAAGGTGTGCATCCAGGTATTATGTTTTCATTCTGACCTTTTTCCCCCTCAAAGTTATGGCCTTGTGTTGAAAAATCCTTGTCCGGACATGTCCTCCAAAACTAAGGGGTCAATTCAACGAAAGTTTCCAGATATGGTAACAACCATCTGATGGTGTGCATCCAGGAATTCTTTTTTCAATATGACCATTTTTTTACGGAGTAATGGCACTTTGTTGAAAAACACTTGTCCAGACAACTCCTCGAAAACTATGGGGCCAATTTCAACGGAAGTTTACAGATATGGTAACTGCCCCTGGCATTGTGCATCCAAGATGTATGTTTTCATTCCGACCCTTTAAAAAGGAGTTATGACCTTTTCTTGAAATTTTTTTTGTCTGCCTCATAAACTTCTGGGCCAATTTCATGAAAGCTTACAGATATGGTAATTACCCCCTGATGTTTTGCATCAGGGTAGTATTTGTTTATTTCGACCCTTTTTAAGGAGTTATGGCCCTTTGTTAAAAATCTTTGTCTTGATAACTCTTCCTTAATTACTAGAACGATTTCAGCAAAAGTGAGTCATCTAGGCTAACAAGATGTGGTATGAAAGTATGTTTTGGCATAGGGAGGCAGTACAAGAAGTATGTCAGTGACATATATACAGACATAATTACTGGTGGGAGACTATGGATTAATTTGCAAAGCTTTGCCTTAGTTAGCCTTTAGATTACAGTTCTGGTTGATATAGGAGCGTGGGTATTAGTTAATCTTTGGCTTACAGGTCTAGTTATTATTTTTGTTGCCTTTTGACCATTCATTACACAAAATATGAATGGATATTACACTATTTTATATCGTTAATCTAAACAAATAAAGCAAGGAAAGATACCCTTGTCTGACTCCCCATACCAAAAAATATTTCGGCACATTTGGTTTTTGTGACCTTGAACAAAGGTCAAGGTCATCAAAATTAACAACACTTAAATTCATTTAAATGAACAACCTACTTACCAAATATCAACACCCAAGGACCTTTAGTCATGAAGAAACACAAGTTAAAGGAAATGTAGAAAGAAAGCTATGTTTTTCTTTTTTTGAACCAAAATTACCGGTTTTCATTTTTTTTGAAATTCCTGATGTTGAAAGGCATTATTGGTAGCCAACTTTTTAACAGATAAGAAAAATAGACTAGTTTTAGAACTATATGAATTAACGTGTCAAAAATGGAAAAATTCTCATTAGAAATGAAATTTCACACATTTAATCTTAAATAAAAAGAACAATTCTTTATTGAAATAGTGTAATATTCGGTATCAAAATAACAGTTGAAATACTTTGCACACGATGATGATATAATTTTATAGTAATTGTGCCAGGAGGAATTGTATTACTGCACCTTTAACACCCACACAGGTGTAGGTCAAGGAGGTCCCATTTATCATCAAATGAATTCTGAAACTAACTGTTGCTGATTTAAGCTTCCTATACCCATACCTTTTTGTATTTATCTTGTTTTGAAATTCCAAGTGGGGGCCGACGCTAATGTTAAATCTCCGTAGGCGTTGACCCTACCTTTGTCTGGTTTAACCTGCGTATGGTTGTCAGCAAACCAGTGTATGAGTGTAGATCGCAGTCTGGTTGTAGTGATGTTTTGACTCTTTCTAGAGAAGGGTGTGCTTTGCAAATTGTGTTGTCGTCTAAGTGGTCGTAAAGAATGCTGTGTTTATATATCAAATAGTACGGGGTATAATATTGAGCCTTGTGGTACTCCATTGTACAGTTTCATGAAGTGTCTGATGTTGATGATGTAATTCCTAGTTTTACACATTGTTTTCTGTTGTTTTATAAATTTGTCACATAGTTGTCTAAGCTATATGTTTGGAGTTTGAGCAGAATTTGTAGGAAACCAACAAAGGCACTTGAGAGATTGGACAGTAACTGTTTTATGAAAGGTAGATCTGTTGATGTAATTTAGAGGAAATATAAAGTTAAGAAGTGATCGCTGCAATGTATTCCCCGACTTTTCAAAACGGGGAAACTTGTCCGAAAGATCATGAGCGAACGGACAGTGGAGTCGAAAAGATATAAAGAGAATGTTCTGTATTATGGAACCCCAAAAATGCAAAACAATGACGGCGTTCATTCGATTAGAAATTGACAAGCTGTTACGTATATTTCTATGTAAAAAAATACAATTATGGACTTCAGGTGAGGTCTATCCCTGATTTACGGACCTGGTCTGAACAATATTCAAGGAGGCCGAAGGCGAGGCTTGAACAATATTCACAGAGGCCGAAGGCCAAGGTGAATATTGTTCAGACCAGGTCCGTAAATCAGGGATAAACGGAAACTGAAGTCCACAATTGTTTTATTATATGACATTTTACAATGAGATTGTTAATTTTTCAAGTCATAAACATACGGATGGCATGGACCATTTTGGAATCACAGAGTGAAGCACTTCAAATACAAAATAACATGCACACAAATTAAATTTCAGATTCAATTCATGTGATATTTAATTTCAAGTAAATATTATTTGCACAATCGACATCATCAATATTTCTATGTAATAATGATCAACATCAACCTAACGTTGTTCGAAAATATTGCCAACACTAAATATTTTACGTTGGCGATTTATGACAAAACTTGCATCCCCACGCTGCGACATCTCAATTTTGTCAACATGTTTGATTATTATATGGGCCCATACTTCATTAGCGCATTCTTACTGAGGTCGAACCTAACTTTTATAAGGTTGTTCTGTAAGTGATATGTTGGTGTTAGTTTAAGGTTATGTCTTAAAAAGCAATGGTCTTATTTCTTTTGTTGGTAATATTATAATAAATACATCAGATTCCAATTTCAAGTCAGAATTGACGATAACCCCTATACAATTTGCCTCGTTCACATGCCAGGCCATGAAGGAAATACTGATGATGCACATGGTATCTTTGCTTAGTGATAAACAATACTTTGCATTTTCATGGAATACCATTTTCTATTTCTCCCCATCATATAACTTATTTATTAAGGTATCTTTTGGGGAATAATGCATCTTGATCTGATGTAACTGTAAGATACATACTTATTTAATCAGGAAAGAGTCTGATCTGTAGTGAAATCCATAACCAATATCATATATAGTGATATATATATTAAAGATAGAGATTCGGACCAAGGACGGAGCCCTGGGGTAACCCAGTTCAGGGATGTAGCTAACCTTTTATTTAGGAGCAGGTCAAGGGGAGGCCATCCCAATTTGTTCGTTTATGTTAAATGCACGCCCAGTTTTATAGAATTATCTCGCGAGTCTTGCAATTGATGTAATTCCAGTGGGCATGTCATAAGGATTTTGGAATTTGCCGTTTAAGGTCCTTTACTGTCTTTATCATCAAGGAATCTTCAGATTGTTCAGCTCCTTAGGCCTAGTGCTTTTATTTCTTTGATGACACAGGTGTTTTTTTTGTTTTTTTTTATCTCTTTTGGGGATATCGGGTCATTTGCTAAGTCCTGATCGCCCATTCTCACTTATCATGCGCCATTAACCGAAAATCATGTCGCATGATCCTTCCACCGTCTATGATATGGCGTCAAAACTGTAGTTCACTGTTTCAACATTGATATGTTCCCCAAAAAGAAAACTTTTTTTATTTATTTAAAACGTACGGTAAAAGGCGGGGTCAACATTTGGCCCCCATTTTGATTTTTTTATTCTTTTGTCATATGAAAAAACATAAAAATGATCAATAACTGCATAAATGATTGTTCATAATTGCTACTGATAACCGTAGTAGACCTCCTTGTATAACACCAGGTTGAGTGGCGGTGATATCCTAACAAAATGACAGATAAATGTCACAGGCGAATGTTATTTTGAAAATGAATTATGATAGTGTACAATGTATAAAATTACTGTTATTTTGGTACTAAATATGTCATATTGGTATATATGAAGTAAGCGTAGTGATACTTTTAACTATACCAAACACTTTATTATCTAACGCATGTTTTTAAGTTATAATTATGTGCCGCAGTTATAACTCATGAATATGTATTCTGCCAAAGTAATCTTTCCTCTGGAGAACTACTTAAGGCTGAGATTGTGTTATAGATAAAGATATGCAATTATATAAAAACAATAAAATAATCTTAATATTAAAACTATTATACACTTTATTATACCACCTGCAACAAAGTTATGGGGTATACTGGAATCAGCTTGCCTGTCCTCCGTCCGTCTGTCTGTTCGTAGAAAAAGATTGTCCGGACAACTCCTTCTAAAGTAATGGACCAATTTCAGCGAAAGTTTCCAGATATGTTAACTACCACCTCAAGTTATGCATCCAGCTATTATGTTTTCATTCTGATCCTTTTTTTTTAGCAAAGTTATGGCCCTCTTGTTCAGACATGTCCTCCAAAACTAAGGGGTCAATTTCAACGAAAGTTTTCAGACATAATACAATAATTTAACCTCCACCTGATGGTGTGCATCGAGGTATCATTTTTTCAATATGACCCTTTTTACGGAGTAATGGCCCTTTGTTAAACAAAGACTTGTCCTGACAACTCCTCCAAAACTATGGAACACAACGAAAGTTTACAGATATGGTAACTGCCCCCTGACAGTGTGCATCCAAATAGTATGTTTTCATTCCGAACCTTTAAAGAGAAGTTATGGCCCTTTGTAGAAGAAGAACCTTTGTCTGCCTCATAAATTACTGGGCCTATTTCAATGAATGTTTACAGATATGGTAATTACCTCCTGATGTCGTGCATCAGGGTAGTACTTTTCTCATTTCGACCCCTTTTAAACAGTTATGGCTCTTTGTTAGAAATTTTTGTCTTCACAACTCTTCCTTATTACTAGGGCGACTTCAGCAAAACTGGTTCATCTAGTGGGCTAACACGATTTGGTATGGAAGTATCGAGGAAAGGTATCCTTGTCTGACTCCCCATACAAAAAATATATTTCAGCACATTTGATTTGTGTGACCTTGAACGAAGGTCAAGGTCATCAACGTTATGAACAACCTGTTTGCCAAATATCAAGACCCAAACACATTTGGTCATGAAGAAACAAGGTTAACGGAAAAGTGGAAAGAACGTTAGGCTTTTCTTTTTTTGAATCAAACGTGTTATATGACTTTACCAGCTGTCAATTTTCTTGAAATTCCTGATGTTGAAAGATATTATTGGTAGCCAACTTTTAAGCAGGTATGAAAAATAAACTCGTTTTAGAACTATGTAATTTAACGTGTCGAAAATAGAAATATTCTCATTAGTAATGAAATTTCACATACTTTTCTGCTTAAATCTTCAATAAAAAGAACAATTCTTTCTTGAAATAGTGTAATATTTGTTATCAAAATAATAGTTGGAATATGGTACATACAATGATGATATAATTTTATAGTGATTGTGTCATTTAAATGCTCTAGGGGAATTGTATTACCGCACCTTTAACACACACAGGTGTAAGTCAATGAGGTCCCATTTATCCTAAAACGAATCTGAAACTAACGGTTCCTGGTTAAAGCTTCCTATACCCATACCTTTTTGGATTTATCTTGTTGTGAAATTCCAAGCGGGGGCCGGCGCTAACGTTAAATGTCCATAGAGGTTGACCATACCTTGCAAATATACTCGAATAATCGTTGTCGCGTCACTTACTCTGATACCAAAAGCTTTGCAATTTTTCAGTTTAGTTAAAATTCATTTTTTTCCCTTCATAGTTTAAGTTTACTTATGTCTAAACACAAACTTGATTAATTCAATATCAATAATTTAAGCTAAAATATGATTTTTTGACAATTAACTACTGTCGTAAAATGTTTTTCCACGTACGTTATTAAACAAAACACCCGTAATACAGGCATTTATTATCGGTGAATACAAGTTTAAAACATCTTGGTATATTGACTAAAGGTGTCTTATATCTCATATAAATCCATCGACATATTAATTACGTTAGCATATATCAAGTATCCCGCATGACACACAGTATTCGTGGGTAGTCCGTTAAAACTTCAACAGAAGCGTGACCTGTATTTGTCTGATAAAACTGTACTCATTGTCGTGGGAATTTTGTATAGCTCACAAAATAAAACTGGACTATGACATTGTTGTACAATGTGTAAATTTAAAGTGAATACTGAGCGAATTTAATTTTGCTGACGTAAAAACTTTTGCCTACCAGAGACGTTATAAACAGATACGTTACGTTATAAACAGATACGTTGTAAATGGTTCTATAATCATTGCTTATAACAAAGATACTCTAGACCCTGGTTTGGTTTCGTGAGATTTTGATGGGAACAATATGTAGTTAGACCTTTTACAAACTGTACTTGCATCAGCTGGCTTACTTTCCAAGGGGAATATCTTCAAATCTTAGGAAATCCAGAGGCTTGAATGCATATATGATAATGATTAATTAGTGAAAAGCTATGAAAGAAAAGCATGGGATATGTGATTTAAAGGGTCACGTCACTTGGAAAACATATGTTCATTTTGGTCACGTTTCTGTTTTGGCGCATTATTTTCGTAAATAAAATCGACTTTGTTATGTGAACATATGAGATAGGTTCATATATTTGATCACAAGTGATCATCACAACGGTTTAAAGTTTGTTTTAGTGATAATGTTAAGTAGCATGAGTGTAACACTTGACCAATATAATGTGTAATGTATCTGTTGGGAATGGTAACGTATATGTTTAAAGTTTTGAATGGGAGTAACTGTTGAAAAAGTTACATGTACGCTAGCGTACACACTTTTGGCAGTATACGATCGCGATAAAGCCGCATCGATGTTTAGTTAAGTCTGGAGCTTTTGTGAAGTTGTTTTCAAAATAAAAGTTTGTTCAAATTGTGTGAACAGATACGTTTCAAGAACAAATTATATCCTTGCTTTAATGCAATATATCATAATGATTTATTTCTTCTCACATATAGATAAAATGAATAGTAGTTAATCAAAATAAGTACAAATAACATATCAATTCAATTGAATATACTGTAAGATTTGATTTGTATTTCTGGCTGATAAGGTAACATAAACGTTACAATATGATACTCGATTTTAAAGAGATACAGGCGAGGTAGTATCTTTGTAGTGTGGCTAAAGAACGAATGTGTTGTGCTGTAGATATGCATTAGTCGATGAAAAATACTTTTCTAAACTAACCCATGAATACTGTTCAAAAGTTTGAGGTTCAAAGAATGAAATAAATAATGTTTTTGAATAATTGGTTTTGAATGATTTTCGTTCGAGACAAAATGTTTATTTTCATATACGATCAGAAAAACGTGTTAGCATTTGTCGCAGAAATGTCTGTTTTTATGACACCGTCTACATTGAAATCGCGATTACGGTAAACATATGAAGAAGAAAAGCATTTTGTTTTGAAGAAGTACTGGATCATGTATCTGTGTAACTGCAATGACCTGTTGGGAATGGACACTTCTGTTTTCAAAACGGGTGTACCCTTTCGGTTTATTGTCCTATACTTGTTACTCTTTTGAGAAATTATAACAAAATGTTCGCAATGCAAAATTAATTTTCCACTTTTACTCTATGATTGCCAAACCCCTTTTATATTATAAGAACTCCATTTGACGAAATTTCATGGAAAGAAATCTTTAAGCGTGTTTCTCATTGCATCCCAACCCACAAAGTTATTTAACGCTATATATGGACCTAACGTTAGAGTGTGACCTATATCTGGTTTGTCTTTGTACCAGCTTCCATGAGAGTTACTCTCTTAACTTCACTATGACATAGTATGAAATCGTTTGAGTTAGGTCACATATGAGAACATATAACAGCTTCACGTTTCTTAAACGTCACGAGATAAATATTAATCAGAAACAGCGTGTTCATTTCTTTGTAGTGTTATACATATATTATACATACACACATATCCTATTCTGTGCTATCTGAACCGTTACCCGATTGATTTTCTTCATTTTTTTCTTCTTCCATTTTTAAAGGACCCCATTGGAAATCAGCCACTTTGTGGCTTTTATGGGTAATCCTAAGTAAATGGCAATCACCACCACTCCTATTATGCGATCTATTAATTTATAAATACCTTCATTTACTAAAATAGTCTGTCTCATTTTGACTCATTTTATATTAATATCTGCCTTTTTTTACAGTGTTTCAGACTTTTTTTTAGATTTTTATATTCTGTGATATATGTCAATGATTCAGAGACGTGTATTATACGTCTCTGAATGATTGAATTAAAAAAAAACTTTTATTAGGTCAGATCTATTATTCTCAGTCTTAATACAAAATACTCTTTTTTTATTTACAAGCTGCAATGTGATTTTAATTATATATTTTATTCTAAATTGTGATATCTTGTAATAAGTTAATCCTTAAATAACATGCCTATTTTACCTGAATATATATTATTATTATTATTATTATAGATTGTAATGTATTTGGTGGTATGCTCCCTATAATCCGCATCACTTCCGGTGTTTAATTTTCGATTCGACGTGGATAAACAACAGGTAAACTAACAGGTGGGCTACACTACATACAGTCTGAGCATTATATAAGTCACTGAGTTCCATTTATCTGCGTTATTTTTTATGCTTTATCAAAACAGAAGGAAGTCAAATGCTGTCTTTTCAATTATGTTATTTACTTTAAAGCTAGCAGTCTTCCTGTCAAACCGACCGGCATGTTCAGATGTCTGTCAAGATGAACATAGATACGTGTATGCACTCCCAGTCACAAACAATTGCGTATAAGGAATATATATATGTTAGGACTGTTTTACGTTAATTGCTGTCTACTTTTCATTCTAATTGCTTTTAACGTCTGTTTACAAGGACTTGTGGACCCTGTTATAACTTCACTAACTTTTACATGTTGTGGACAAAGTTGTAACTAACGGGTCAAATCACTCACGATTGTAGCTCCGATAACAAACTGCGATAACCAAATAATGATTTTGTTTCAGTGATAACGACATCTGCAGATTTTTTTTTATATAAATTCACACCTGATTGTTATTAGCTCCAGAAACACAAATAACTCATAGGTACGCATACGTTATAATTTAGTGATACTGTATCGCTAATTTTAACAAATGCAAAAATAGTTGTTATTGGGGGTCTTAATGGAACTTATGATATTGATAACCGGCAAATCACTAGTTTGAGTTGTGGGTTAGCAAACCGGTTTAGCTACCCATAGAGAAGTATGAGACGTGCATGACCGAAACACATTCAAATAGAACTTCTGAGACTTCTTGAATTCCAGAATGTGTGTCGCTTTCCATAGTGTACATAGTGGCTATAAACGGACAATGGAAGGGTAGTAAATTACTAATTTGCTATCCTCAAATGCCCCTTGGAGAAAATGAATTTTAAGATAATTTGCAAACCCCCAGTTTAAACGTTGCTGTTAGGTTAGTGAATTTGTTTCGCTACCTCTACACATCTGCAACTATGTATCAGGAATTTTAATTATACAGAACTTTAATTTTTAAATCAACACACTTAAAGCGTTAGTGTGAACTTTTAATTTTAAAAACTTGTCACCAACAAATATAAATATGCGCATACCATAAAGTATCGACGACAACAAGATATAGGACAGACTCACAAGTCGAAGCCTTAAATTACAACGACTGGAAGAACAGTGCAATCATTTGATATTTATGCAAGATTTTTTTTTTTTCATTTTATATGGTGATATTACACTATCAGCTGATGATATCAAGTTTAACGTTAACCTTAGTGCAGGCAAATTCATCACATTAGTAAGGGTTTTAGTTAAAATAAATAAACATTGTTCTAAACACTCCTGAATGCAAATTTTGGTCGAAAAAAATGGCCACAGAAAAACCTCTGAAAGCACAATTGAGAAGAAATGCAGAATGTTTTTCTCAGTCTTGAAGATAACTGTATGGTACTTCTACAATGAACAGCACCTGAAGCCTTCCTTAGCAATATGAATTGTAACAGTGTAATTGTAGATGTGTTAATTTCGTATCTAGGTCGTTTCTCCCTAAATCCAGTTCACCCAAAGTTGTTTCGCCCTAATATTTATAAATATTTTTAAATAAGTATGGTCGAAATGTTTAAAATGATTAAAAAACCTTTATATATCACAAACCATTGAATTTCATGAGGTGTGTAGCTACATTGTATCTGCAGACCCACTCGACCATGTACAACATTTAATCTAACAAGTTCCAATGACAAAAAAACCTAAAGGAGACCTAGAAAAGCTTGAGATTAGACTTTCTTTGCCATATATACAACTAAACATGACTAAAAAAAAATTCAGTCTAAAAATATATTTAGAGCGAAACAACTTAATTTAGTGGGAAATGACCCAGGGCGAACAGGATTAATAGGGCAAAACAACCCAACATTGTTTATTTCACCACTAGACCGTGGGTTTGAGGCCTACATTGGGCAGTGGTCAAATAGTAGCCGTAGGTTGGAGGTTATTTCTCTGGTGTCATGCATACCTACCAAAAATTATCGGGACAGTTTTTATGCCTGCATAAAATGTACGCCCTTTGTATAAAACGTATCCTCTATGAAAATCTTTTATTTTTATATTGTTAATCCAATTGAGTCAGAATTTGAACAGGGCATTTAATACAGGGCAATATTTATCCATCTCTAGTCCACAAAATCCCCAACCACAGCGCCAGGAAATTATGCCACAATAATTTTCAATAACTGGCAACAATGACGTTTGGGGGCATGTAGAAACATTTACAGTTATGTTATAGTCATTACACAACTTCTCTTCAACTCCTGGCCCTTGGGGTGGGGGGGTAGGGATGGATAAATATGCCTGTCTCGTTCTTACATGACCATTTTGCTGTTAAAAGGACGTAAAACACGAACAAACCAAACCTGAAATGTAGTTTCTATTCATATTGGATTTCCTGTCATATGGGCCCAGTGTTTCAAAACTTGACAAGTTTAGCTTAAAATAGTCATTGAAACAAATTTTTAAAATTATGATTTTTGAGAAATATGTTGAAATGTACAAATACATATATCTAAATTTTCTCATCTTTGTGTTTAAAAATGTGCAGTGGCCAGTACGTCACATATTGATGATAATAGAATACTTGAAACAGCTGGTTTAGGGAGAGATTTAAGTTTAGAGGTACTACAATGATACATCACAAGCATTATTACTGTCCACAATATCATATAGCCATCTGTTACATGACAAAACTGTTTGTTATGATACACAGTTTACATACACAGACTTGTATTTTGTAACTAATAACAAGTAGTTGTATAATTATTTTCTTAATGTATTATAACGTGAATATTAATATACCATACAAATTATTGACATAAATTATTCATAATATTTAATGTATATAAGCCTAATATTTAACTATCTATGAGTCACTCTGTGTGGATTTTGAACTCCCATGGAGGATCTAGTGAAGGAAGATGTCTAAAACTCACTCATTACTCTGGTGAGGTCAGAAAGTAACACAGTTTAACTTTCATAAGGAGTTGAGTTATCTCCCCTTTACCATATGACTTGCACATTGATATTTATTTTGTATATATAAGTTATGTCTTTTTTGTTCAATTTTTCATTTCACTGTAAATTATAATATATTTATATGCTGATTTATACAAATGCATGCAGGAGAGAACTGATATTTATATATATATATACGCATAACCTGTTGGTTGATCTAATTCATACACCATCATGAATACAATTTGTTGAAATGAAGCAGTTCCATATTTAGTATACATAGCATTGGATTAGCATTATAATATTACAGAACCAATGTCTCTGGATTATCCATTTTTGACTGGACTGTGAGTTGACCTATTACATGTAGTACTCTGTGTTATATGTATACCACAGAGAGCAGGGACTACGTCGACTCGGAGTACAGTTGAAAATAAATCATCCAGAGACATTGGTTCTGTACAAAAACATAGGGATAAAGAAAAGGTCTGAACAAATGAAATGTGCTGTTTTGCCAATCATGGGGCTTCTTCTTTCATTGCTTGTGAAAAGTTCATTTCATAAATGGTCCTTGACATGATTTTCTAAGTGCCAGGTAAGTTCATCAACAAAGGATTGAATGTAATTGTAATTGTACGTCGAAGACATTAATCAATCAAGACTAATACAAATTGATTGATATTGTATTGTATGTCTTGGGATAGATATAATTGTCACTAGGTCTACCTTAAGCTTCTTGCCTGAAATACCCTCTGGCTGGTAGTATGCACTTACATATAACCTGTTACATGTCTTCAAATTCTTATGTACATTTCAGATAATGAAAAAGCAATTAAGATTTCCTGAAACACTCTAGTTCAGGTGAATTGAAGCCTAACCTGTACTCTAGTTCAGGGGTATTGAAGCCTAACCTGTACTCTAGTTCAGGGGTATTGAAGCCAAACCTGTTCTCTAGTTCAGGGGTATTGAAGCCTAGCCTGTACTCTAGTTCAGGGGTATTGAATCCTTACCTGTATTCTAGTTCAGGGGTGTTGAAGCCTTACCTGTACTCTAGTTAAGGGTTATTGAAGCCTAACCTGTACTCTAGTTCAGGGGTATTGAAGCCTTACCTGTATTCTAGTTCAGGGGTATTGAAGCCTTACCTGTACTCTAGTTCAGGGGTATTGAAGCCTAACCTGTACTCTAGTTCAGGAGTATTGAAGCCTAACCTGTACTCTAGTTCAGGGATATTGAAGCCTAACCTGTACTCTAGTTCAGGTGAATTGAAGCATAACCTGTACTCTAGTTCAGGGGTATTGAGGCCCAACCTGTACTCTAGTTCAGGGGTATTGAAGCCTAACCTGTACTCTAGTTCAGGGGTATTGAAGTGCCCTGCTTTATATAAAAGGAGAGTTGAAAGGTTTCTGTACACTAACCTGACTCATCTAGTTTGTATACCGCTGACATGTATAAATATTCGTCTTCAGTGAATTGGGATAGTGATCATCACTGAAAGTGTTCATAATTAAACATCTGCCTATGGCATTAAGGCCAGATAAAACAAATTATTGTTTGTTTGCAGTTACCATATCTACTCTAATGTTTTGTGCATACCATAAACATTTTTTGTCAATTTAAAACCCCCCACTTATTTGAGAAATTAACTTAAAAAAAATCACCTATATAATCTAAATTTTTCAGACATTTATCAGTAACAGAAAACAAATTTCAGCTTTTGTTTGGCCTAAGTTAAAACTTTTGAGTGATTGTACATACCTTCTATAATTAGCTCACCATGCCTAGGATCACGAACCAATCTAAACTTATAAGTCTGAATTTAAATGTCAAATTGATCACAGTACATCTAAATGAAATTTTGCGCACATGGCCCCGATGGGTGGATGTAAATGTCATAATTCTATTGTTAACCATTCACAATGTTGTCCTCTAAAAAAGTGCTGGGCTAAATTTGATCTAACTAAAAAGTTTTTTTCTTTTCTCCATTATAGTAATATAGATATACATGTAGGTAGTTGTACATGTGAAAGACCATTTTAATTGGACATTTTTACTCAACTGTTGCAATTCCCATTAATTGAATATTGCTTTATAATTTCCTGAACTTCATGATTTCCAATTGATTTAACGAGTTTTACTAAACTTTCAGATTAATTTATTTACATTGCTTCAGATTTTCCTCAACTTCTCCTTTCCAAAATAATTCCACACTTAAAAAACCTGTAAGATATGTTACTAATTGTGCATACTATGACCTTTGTTATTTAACTGATAATACATATGAAAATGACACAGAATACTGGTCCTGAGCCTCCTGGCTTATACCTCCACATGTGTGTAGGTCTGCTTTTGTGCCTGAGGTGTAGTTGGTGTTCTGTTTTGTGGTGGGACTGTACTTCCAATGACAGATCTTTATTCAATATTGTCACTTTACTTGAATAGTAAAAACTTAATGCCTACTATATAATAATAAGTTATTGTACACATACTGTAATTAAAGTAAGGATTTGAGATTTTTTAAAGAGATGTGAATCAATTTCAAGTTTTAAATTAGATATGGACATAGAGGCAAGTTTGCCTGCATCCATCAGTTAACTCAATACACTGCAGGTCTCGCCACAGACCATTTTAAACCCGAACTTGGTTATATAAGTCATGTAGCTATATAGGCAAAAACAGAAATAAGATTTCTCTGGCAATTCCATGCTACAATGACTTCAGGATTGAACTCAACCGATCTTCACCCACCAATTAAGATTTCTACCCACAAAATTGTTTATGTACCTATATATAATATAATATATTGTGTGCATGGTAGCATACTGTATCTGTATCTGTAGGGATACGCTGAAGTAACCAAAACTGGTGTGTTACAGCGGGTGAAAGAGAGCGCTAATAGTTCTTAGTCGCGCGATTCGAGGGCTGTTTTAAAGTCCTCAAAACTACTGCATTTGATTATGGTGTCTGGTAGATGGTTCCAGTCTATTACAGTACGTATAAAGAAGGATTCTCTGTATTGGTCTATTTTATATGGTGGTGGTTGGAATCCTCTACTGTTGCATTGTTACACACAAACCTGTCGACGACGTTGATTGTGCTGAAGTCTTTATAGTTTGTAACACTGATGTTGCGGCCTTGTCTCCTCGGTTTCAAGTTCTGAGATGGGGGTAGTGCTGGCATTGACCCCTCAACGACTTTGTATAGATAGGCGAGCCTGATGTTCTGCCGCCTCTTCTGAAGCGGTGGTAAGACTACAGTATACGTTAAAGTATTGTGTTTAAACTATCACAATGTAACTCCATATTTTTTTCATTGCAGCAAGAAGACAATTACTGATAAGGCAGAGCATGTAACACAGTCGGGTTAAAGGTACTAAACTTGCTGTGTGCAAGTTTGAGTCTTTGTTTCCATGGAGACATTGTTATCAGACTCGGAAAATTACTATGACAACCATAGAAGGGGAAATAGATCACACGCTGTCAGATACTCCAAGGTCAGAGTCTCCGACCTCGAGGATGAATCGGATGAAATTGATGGAGGTAAAACAAACTGTTATTTTCAAAAAGTTGATATAAATTGCATGTGTATGTTTTGTTATGAATGGGCAACATTATTGTAACTGTCAATTGAAGTTGGGTTACATTGTGTCAGTGGTTTTGCTATTGTGATTTTAGCTGTATGTATGACAGTGTTTGTGGTAGATAATCTATGTCCAAACACATTAATGTAGAAGGCAAGTCAGTGCCTTTCATTCGTCCAGGCTGAGAACGTAAATTGTTTGTCCCCAGATCAATTACAATCCTGTGTCAGTATGGGAGAGGTATTTTGATTATGTATGCCTGTAGTTCAACAGTTATTAAAGAATTAGTTGATGTTCTCATCAAACGGGCCAAATAGCTAGAAATTATCAACAAAATAGAACACCGGAAATTCCTGTCTCATAGCAATACATATTTTTTGTATTACAATTTAATATGGTTTATGGTGTCATAAATTAAAAGGCTTCATGTCTGATAACAGATGACGATATAGATGGCTACCCAATGTATAGAAAACTCCACTCAACAAAGGAGATAACAATCACTCAAAACAGCAGACGATGATATAGAGAGTGTCCCATTATACATGTAGGAAACTAACGGAACATACCAGGAGTCGACAGTATGTAGTGACCCATTTAACACAATGACAAAGAAAGTATTTCATAATACAAAACCCAAACATACCTAATAGCATTGGTGTCAACCGCAGAAGCTCCCTTAGTCCACACCTTACGCAAATAATGAAACAAGTGTGTGAAATGCATCAGTAACTTTGCTTTATTTATTTTACCTTTTTTTATGCATAATAACATATACCTCTAAAAAGGTTTTATATTACCTTTAACCCTTTCACCACTGTAGACCATAATGGACTCATTTAGATCAATACATGGTAGAGTCTACTAAACTTACATAGGGGTGAAAGGGTTAATGGAATGTTATGACTTAAAAAAATCACCTACAGGAATTGGGAGATCTTTTAATAATAATAATATCTTTTATTTAGACAGGGTTACATATTTCGATTTACATCTAATTTACAATATTGTCCTGTAATACACAATTTACAATGGACGTGGACATGATACATACAATGACATATACAGTATTAATAAATAAAAACAATATCACATAGGCAGATCCTGACAAGTTAAAGTATAAAACTATTCGTCACATATAAAACATTATCTGCAGGTATTCCTTCTTAAAAGACACAAACTAGGTAAAAATATGGAGTGAGCTTTCAAATTTGGTCCAAAAAATTGCTTTTTATTTTCACCTGAGGATGTTTATGTAAAGTTTGATTTGAGTGAGGGTTTTGAGATTTTTAAAAAAATTGATCCAATTGGGACAGTACGTAATGGACAGCCATATGTAGAAGATCAAAAATATAATGTCCCATCTATTTAGAACCCTACCCAACACTGCATTTTCACTAATGATGATTCATGATATTAAAACTCACCAACAAGGTCCAACTTCCTGGACTTTCATAGCAATATTGAGGTTACAATCAGGGTTATATTCATGGCATTCATTTTTTTTTGGCAGTTCATATACATACTTAATAAGTAAGTTTGCTTTAAAAAGTTGTTTGTACATTATATATGGTAAGAATTACTGTAGAATCTTAATAATAAGCCATGGCTTATTTCCGATTTTAGTAAGGAATCCTGGGTTAGTTTTCAAAGCCATTTAGGCAATATTAGCTATGTACAACATATTTTCAAAGCCATTTAGGCAATATTAGCTATGCACAGCTTATTTTCATGGCAGGAAGTGAGATCCCTACAATGGTAGTGTCTGAGACTTAACGGAAAACTACCAGTATATATAGAGATAAATATTAGAAACACTCGAAAATATAAGTATACAACTTTAGATTCTAGTAATTGGGATAGCCTGGTGTTTGACCATACAAAAGAAATCAACTCATGGCAAGAAGGGAGGGAAAATTGTTTTGAGCTAAAATACAAATCCTGGTTTTAAGGACAGCCTTTTTTCAAACTACTAGGGTAGGGTTTCTGTAATAGATTTTGACAGCAAGGAATAAAAGGGTTACTTGAAAGGCCAGACTTTTTACGAATCCGATAATATTATCAAGATTTTCGGGTATACCATAGATACATTTATAAAAGTATGTATGTATGTCAAAAGGGAAAAGAAGTATTCCAGCAGAGCAGCTCCCTAGCTAGCACCTTTTACATCTCTAGAATTTGTGACTTTGAGTATATAGGGTAAGTCTGTGAAAGCCATAGGGCGGTAAACATTCTGTCGTATTACAGACTTGGAAGGGGTGTCTTTGATTCGGCGAGAAGCTGGAAATGACCTTGAGGATGACTACAAGGGGAAGACATTCACTGTTCAGGAGGCTATCGACTCTCTTGGCTTGGGACCTTTTCAGCTGAAACTCTTCGTAATCTGTGGATTGTTCACAGTGAGTTTATTGTTGACTGTTTCTGACATTTCATATTTACTTAATGCAACCAGAGTGGTTCTCAAATCTTCTGTGTATTTTAAACTTATACAAATTTATTCCTGTTCGTCTTCAAATATTATCTTTATGGATAAAGTCACCATTACAAATAGAAATAATTAATAAATATGATCTTTATAATGGCATTTTATTTTATTGTAAGGAGGATTGTTGTGTTATATACATAAATGTGATCATTCTAAATCTCAGGACAAATGTATGCTATTTTGAGACTATATTTATGAAAATATCACAGTTTAAAATAATGTGAAATTGTGATTAAGCCAATAAAGATAACTGATTCCAAGTCCTGAATTCATGACATGATTTCATGCTCATAATCAAATCCAGTATTTAGTCAAGTCTAAACAAAAATCTTTTCAATATGACTTTTGGATTTAAGGGTTTTGGAAAGAAATGGAGCCGAATACAGTTTTCTATGTCTTATTTCATGTCTATGTTGCATGATTACAACTTATATAAGTCATAAAAAAGCTGGTTTGAGCATAGATTTCATGTCTGATAATAAGAATGGTTTAATGAATGATGGTCTTTAAATATAGGAAAGTAAGGAATGTGCATTTACTTGTGATGTTGATTCTTATGTTAAACGATAACATCATAAATATAACCAATTTCTGTTGCTAGGCAGCTGATGCCATGGAGATGATGTTACTGGCTGTGTTGTCACCTGTCCTACGATGTGAGTGGCAACTTGAAAAATATCAAGTTGCTCTCATCACCACGGTAACCATTTCATCAATCTTCTTCTTATATTGATATCCATCATCTTAATTGTATAGATCTGATAAATTAATCCATTCTATTCATAATGTTGGTTTTAATTGATTTCAATTTTCTGTCATAATCCTGAAATCAAGTAATGCAGTCCACTGATTTCACATCTGGGATCAAAGGTTTGGGATAGGCATATTGCAAGGATTTAGACTATTTTATGACATGAAGTTGAGGCCTTAGAAATGAAAGAGTTGGCTACTTACTATAGGCATGGTCTTATTTTAGAAGAAATACCTTAATATAAACATTTTGATTTCAGCTTATGATTAATATCCTTACATCTGATCAAATGTAGAAAAAAATATTGCATGCGATTTTGTAATATTGCATGCGATTTTTGTTTTATTTGAAAATTCAGTTTTTCTTATTTAAAGTCAAAGTTGATTCCATCCAACAGTTTCCTAGATCAGATATCCTGGTGACTTGGTCTAATTAATATTCGACTTCTTATTTCTGCTTCTGTTAAATACTATCGAATAGCCTAGAAGCACAAAGACAAGTTCTAAATATATAATAAGACTGTCCTGCATTCAAAAGCAATGACAATTGCTATAAGATATCAACCTTTTCAAGGCTGAAAACATTCTGTTCAGGTCCCCCTGTCATGATTACGCTTCACGATTTCAAAGTATTTTTAATTTTTGACCATTACTTTGCAGGTTGTGTTCATTGGTATGGGTATAACAGCACCAATCTGGGGAGCCATGGGGGACAAGTTTGGTCGCAGAACTGTAAGTATATATTAACTGGTTTGCAATAGTCTGTTTATTAATGTGAAATAAAAAATGACAATATACTTGCCGAGTCTCCCTTATCAAGATGGATACTACAAAATTTTCACCTTTAGTTTTGACTATTGAAATCAAAAGAACTTTCTAAATCTTACTGTTTTGCTTGAATTCAATACAAATTTTTTCCAATTTTGTGAAAATGCTGAAATATTTTTTAAACTGATGGTCGAAAAACACTAATAAAGACAGTGTTTGATACTTTCAGAATGTCAATTATAAAGTTATCAGTGACATAGTGGTTTTTGTCAGGTAAGTAAAGTTTGTGGCATCCTGTTTTTTTCCAACATACCAGTTAGATCTGTACTAGAGTTTGTTAGAGGTTGATGTTGTTTTCTTTACATTTTCTTACAGTTTGTGCAGTGAGATGTGTAAAATTATTCTAAAAAAATAATTAAATATGGCTTTTATTTATTTTAAAACAATTATGAAACAAGTGATTTCAACTTATATTACCGGTAATCACTCTTGTTGGCCCAGAGAAAACTCACATGGTCGGGCAGGTAGCCCCATACCTTTTCATGTCCGATCGGGGAATCAAACCCTGGCTGCCTTGGTGAAAGGCAAGTGCTCTATCCTTTGCTCCACCCGACCACAATGATACTATTATGATAATAAGCCATGGCTTATTTCCTATTTTAGTAAGGAATCCTGGGCTTATTTTCAAAGCCAGAAATGTGATACCTACAAAGGTATGAGGGTCCGAGACTTAACGGAAAGCGTACAGGTATATATAGAGATACAAAATGTAGCTATTGGAAACCTTTTGAAGTCTGATCAGGGAATCAAACTGGGGGCCACCTTGGTGAAAGGCGAGAGTGCTACCCACTGAGGAGCCCCCTGACCAACTTTTTGGAATTGAAATTTATTACAGTGGGATATATTAAAAGTAATATCAGTCAATTTTAAAACTGACACTTTTTATATTCCAATGGAAACATAATTTTTGTAAGCTCACCTTGCCTGAAGGGCCTTATCTTTAAACAACTTCTTAATTATCAAAAGGCTTAGGATGATTATATATGCCCAGTACAAAACTGAGATGAAGGGTGACAAAAATTGTTCAGATGAATGACCTTGATCATGACCCCCTTTCAAGGTCACAGGGCTTTACTAATCTTCAAACAACTTCTTCTGAATACCCAACATTGGTCCACATAGAAGGTTACTGGTGTGAGATTAATACTGTACCAGGTGAGGAATTCAGGCCCATTGGGCCTCTTGTTAGGTTACTGGTGTGAGATTAATACTGTACCAGGTGAGGGATTCAGACCCATTGGGCCTCTTGTTAGGTTATATCATATGCCATATCATACAGAAAAGTGTGTATTAAATGGTGACTGTTGGTTCAGATTGGATTCAAGTGAGGCTGAGTGTTGTCTAAATGATTGATGTAAAGTATGTTTCTTGTGCAAGAATCACCATTAAAGAAATTGGTGAATGACAATTTCAAGAACAATATACATTCTGTCCATCATAACTGTCAATGGGGGTTACATTGTAAAAACAAATCACATGATTGCAGTGCCAGATCTGACAAGCACTTTGAAAGAACAATGAAATGTTAACGACAGAACAAAACAGCCATTTCTTTTTATGGCTATTGTACCTGCATTTGTTGTGATGAAGGTGTTGCTACAAATTCCACTTCCACTTTACCATCTGAGCAAAGACGGATTTGTTTCTGCTCATTATTAAACCAAAGAAATGATTTGCTCTTAAATTCTTAAGTTATTTGGGAGTTGCATTGTTTTGAGTGTCGGCCTTTCGTACATGAAGTGAACTGATTTAAGCAACTTGCGCCCAGAAATTCTTAACAAGAGTCAAACGTGACTTCCACTTCCAGCTTAAGCTTGTTTGTTCAGTTTTTGGTTGCGTTTGTACTTTGTATTACTGTTCCTTTTCGCTCAGGTCTGATTACCCTAAGCATAATTTATTGTGTTTACCTAGTAACTCTGCAGCACAAATGTTAATATATGGTAACAACCTGTTTTAATTCATTTTCTTTGAATTTAAATAAAATACTTTCTGGAGGTGATCAACAATTTTCTTACATCTTTGTACATACAAACAATGTTAGCAGTGCCGTAATGTGTCATGTTGTTCAACACAGTAAAACCTCCTTATACTGTCGCCATATGTTCCGAGAAGTTTTGGCGTTATAAGGGGTGTGGCGATAAATTGAGGGAAACTTATGAAGGAATTCTTAAGCAATAAACAGGGACCTTTAAATACATGTATGTTGGTGGTAATGGAGAAGGTAAATGGAAGGAGGGTCATGATATCATGGCTAATCATCGGTATAGGACTATGTATGGTTTGGGCCTGTTTTGGCCCCCAAATGCATCAAAATTCAAAACCATTAAATGAACTTTGAAATGACTGTTTCTTGAATTTTGAATACTTTCCAAATACTTTTTTGAAAATATTTATTATTGTTGCCATGGTAACAAGTTCAAATTTACATAAATTAGAAAAAAATGAATATTCAGTGAATATTGTGATATTTTGTACAGTTTTTCTCCTAGAAACTATAGAGCGCATGTTTGAACAAACTTAATATCAAAGGATAATGTGTATGCACATGTAATACATCTTTAGGAGAAATATAAAGTTTGTTCAAGAGTGCGCTCTATGGTACATGTAGCTAAGAGAAAAACTAGGTGAAAACCTGTCAAAATTGACTGAATAATCAAATTTCAATAATTTATGCAAATATGACCTGGTTACCATGGCAGCCAAAATTGAAAACACAAATAAATGTTTACATAATAGTACTGGGGAAGTATTCAAAATTAAAGAAACAGTCGTTTGAAAGTTCTATTGCAGATTTTTAATTTTGATGGATTTGGGGGCCAAAAATGGCCCAAACCAGACATTATAAGTCCTTTCACTTTAATTTATATAGCATTATACAAAATGTACTGAGAAAGAGAAGGAATTCGATCTCACCTTCAATTACACAGAAAATCCCCGCCAAGAAATGCATACGATAATAACTCTAAATTATTTTGTGAATTTCATCTTTATTTAAAAAGTTCCATCTTTTTACGCCCAATTGTAAATCTAAATAAATATTTTCGGAAAGGAAGGTACTTGTACTTCAAAGTTTTACATCCATATCGTCTATATTTCATGGTTCTCCATGAGTCATCAATCATTGTTCCTCAGAGTACTTAATTAACAGACTGTAGGCTCTTTATTTATCGGACAGCTGTTTGCCTGTCGTACAGAAGATATTACCTATTCACAATCTTTGACCTCAGTTATTTGGCAGTATTATATGTTTTATATGGTAAGACTAGATGGGCTATGTTTGATGTTGTATAAAATGTACATTTAGCGCATGAGTCTGAGGATTTACAATTCTGGGCCTAAATATTTTAATTTGTGGAGTTATTGCATGGTAAGCCTGTTGTTTTGCTATTTTTATGCCTTTGACCTTTGAGGTTTTTGTTATATTATAATTACTAAGGCTGTTGATTGGCTACTTTCAAATTTTAGCCTCTGTATTTTGTAGAAATTATAAATGGTAATCAATGCAGAATGGCAAACTTTTAACTTTTGAGTTCTGTTTTTTGTTGGCCAATAGTTACACATGTATATACTATCACAGACAGATGTTTCACATGTATATACTATCACAGACAGATGTTACACATGTATATACTATCACAGACAGATGTTTGACATGTATATACTATCACAGACAGATGTTTCACATATATATATACTATCACAGACAGATGTTTCACATGTATATACTATCACAGACAGATGTTTCACATGTATATACTATCACAGACAGATGTTTCACATGTATATACTATCACAGACAGATGTTTCACATGTATATACTATCACAGACAGATGTTTCACATGTATATACTATCACAGACAGATGTTTCACATGTATATACTATCACAGACAGATGTTTCACATGTATATACTATCACAGACAGATGTTTCACATGTATATACTATCACAGACAGATGTTTCACATGTATATACTATCACAGACAGATGTTTCACATGTATATACTATCACAGACAGATGTTTCACATGTATATACTATCACAGACAGATGTTTCACATGTATATACTATCACAGACAGATGTTTCACATGTATATACTATCACAGACAGATGTTTCACATGTATATACTATCACAGACAGATGTTTCACATGTATATACTATCACAGACAGATGTTTCACATGTATATACTATCACAGACAGATGTTTCACATGTATATACTATCACAGACAGATGTTTCACATGTATATACTATCACAGACAGATGTTTCACATGTATATACTATCACAGACAGATGTTTCACATGTATATACTATCACAGACAGATGTTTCACATGTATATACTATCACAGACAGATGTTTCACATGTATATACTATCACAGACAGATGTTTCACATGTATATACTATCACAGACAGATGTTTCACATGTATATACTATCACAGACAGATGTTTCACATGTATATACTATCACAGACAGATGTTTCACATGTATATACTATCACAGACAGATGTTTCACATGTATATACTATCACAGACAGATGTTTCACATGTATATACTATCACAGACAGATGTTTCACATGTATATACTATCACAGACAGATGTTTCACATGTATATACTATCACAGACAGATGTTTCACATGTATATACTATCACAGACAGATGTTTCACATGTATATACTATCACAGACAGATGTTTCACATGTATATACTATCACAGACAGATGTTTCACATGTATATACTATCACAGACAGATGTTTCACATGTATATACTATCACAGACAGATGTTTCACATGTATATACTATCACAGACAGATGTTTCACATGTATATACTATCACAGACAGATGTTTCACATGTATATACTATCACAGACAGATGTTTCACATGTATATACTATCACAGACAGATGTTTCACATGTATATACTATCACAGACAGATGTTTCACATGTATATACTATCACAGACAGATGTTTCACATGTATATACTATCACAGACAGATGTTTCACATGTATATACTATCACAGACAGATGTTTCACATGTATATACTATCACAGACAGATGTTTCACATGTATATACTATCACAGACAGATGTTTCACATATATATACTATCACAGACAGAGATTGAATTTGCCGATTCCAATTTGAACTATTGGGTATCTGTTCAATTTGAAACTTATAAGGTATAAATTCAAATGCAAATTCACGTTGTTTCGTATGGTTCTTTATGCAGCTAAATTTGTTTTAACCTTCAACCTCTGTATTTTGTTGATATTTTACACGGCAAATCTGCAAATTGACTAACTTTTAACATTTGACCTCTTTGTACATGATGATTAAGCCCATCGATTGGCTAACTGTTGTCCTTTGACCTCTGCATTTTGTAGACATTGCACATGGTAAGCCTGTGGATTGGCTAGCTTTTGACCTTTGACCTCTTTATTTTGTAGACATTATACATGGTAAGCCTGTGGATTGGCTAACTGTTGTCCTTTGACCTCTGCATTTTGTAGACGTTGCACATGGTAAGCCTGTGGATTGGTTAGCTTTTGACCTTTGACCTTCGTTTTTTGTAGACATTATACATGGTAAGCCTGTGGATTGGCTACTTTGGACTGCTGACTACCTTCAGTCCCTCCTACATTTGGATCCTAATACTCAGGAGCTTAGTTGGAGGAGGTTTAGCTGGGTCCCCACAGTCGTAAGTATATAATATATGTATTGATTATCATTGTGTTGATTGTTCTACATTATAATTCTCAGACTCTAAGCACATATGTAATAAGATAGGGTTCTCATTTGCCCATGTTTCCCCAACATTACCCAATTGAGGTTTATCACAGCACAACTGATAGTGTATTGTCAGCCTCTTATCAAATTCACGGCTGCTGTTTACAGGTTGGGGTTTTATTACTCTGTAATGGAGTAGATTTGCGGGACACCCGAGCCAATGGTCACCCATGGCTACACAACTCTGGGGTTCTATTGAATGTCTCTATCTGTATATTACACAAGGTTGGCTCCTTACTGACTGTTTTAAAAAAGTTAACATGTATCAGGATTATCGTTTATTTGTCAAGTTGCCCAACTGGTCAGATGTTGTTATGTCAATAGGTCACATCAGGTCAGCTTGCCCATTTCACCTGACAGGGTTTAGTATATAAGATGGAAGTGAGAGAGTTGCACAGAGTTCAGATTGGAAGAGAAAGGATTTTAGGCTATGGAGATCACCCATATTCACCCCAGCATTTGACAGCTGTTTACAATCATTCAGCTGTACATATATACTTTAGGTCTGCTAACACTGACCGTAACTGCAGGCTCCAACATTCTGACAGGTCATTGGGCAGCATTTAAGAGCCTGCAATTATGGCCGTTTTAGCGGACTAAGATATACTGTTATATACTGAACGATAAAGACGTATGACAATTTTGGGTGTTTCTTTTTTACTTCAGATTTGCAATACTGACAGAATATCTACCATCAAAACACAGGGCCAAACTGCTGAATTTAACACAGGTAAGCTGGTCACAATGCTGATATTAATGTACCTTAAACTTTTTTAGCTGTCAGATTTTCTGTGCTAAGAGTTGTAATCTTAATCCTTTTGTGATCACAGATAAGCTGGGCGATGGGGACATCGTTTGAGATCATCGTTGCTGCCATTGTTCTCCCTAGCCTCGGCTGGAGGTGGCTCCTCTTCATCTCCGCAATACCCAGTTTTATCATCTGTATAGTCATGAAGGTCAGTACAATCAGGGATCTTAATTTCTGTCGGCATTAGAACAAATAAAGCAGCGTGTTCCAATTAGCAGAACATTTCAGTTGTGCCAATATGATCAAGGTGATCTACTAAATGGAATGTGACATTCCAAGGGAACATACCAGTTTGTCAGGAAAAGTTTCATTTGAGGGTACCAAGATGGATAAAATATGGTGGCCAGTGAAAATTTCCTTATTGATGTACCTGTTTATAGTTCTTAAAAGATTCTTACTGAACATAATTCAAGCTGACTTTGACTTGTTGAACTAAGTTGGTGTGTGTTTGTGTAGTTCCTGCCAGAGTCGGCCAGGTACCTAGTGGCAGCAGGCAGGAGGGAAGAGGCCATCAAAGTGCTGGAGAAGGCTGCCAGGACAAACAGTGCCACCATACCGGAAGGTCGACTGGTCTGCAGCTCCCCTGTGGTCAGTTTTATTGATTGGTAGAATCTAGTCCTCTAAAACTGACAATTGAATAAAATGATGTAGCTTCCATAATGTATCGAGTTTGGTCAAGGCATCTGCTCAAGTGAGTGAGAAATGAATCAACTGAAATATAGGTACAAATATTTTCTTCAACAAACATGTAACACTTTCACAATCGCTGTTTCGAGATTTCGTTCACAAATCCCTGTGTCTTATAGAGCAGTCGATAGCTGACCATAATTAAATAGGCAGCCGATCAGAATTTTGGAGCCTGCGATTATGTTCTATAACGGACTAAGTAGAATCCATCACTGCTGTGTAATGCCAGCAGGGAAATGTCAATCTCAGGATAAGATGTTTGAAGTTTAGCACAATTAGGTTTTAATGGCCGAGTGATAAAATTCAAATATCCACACTTTCAGTCAGGGAAAGATGTTTCTGTCTTGGGGGGGAAAAGCGGGGGGATTCCCTTGTCATTTGGTATTACATCACGTCAACAATGCATTAATGTCACATCAACAATGCAATGAAATACCACTTGTATTCGACGTGGGAGAAAAAGTAATCCTCCCCCACTTTAGGAGTATGACAGAAAACTCTTAACTCTCGAAGTAAGATTCTTAATAGTCTTGCTGTCAGCAAAGCCTTGGGCTAGATATATATAATTAAGTATCTTACACTTTGGATTGAGATATTTTTTGTTTCGACCCCAAGGTTGGGAAAGATTAATATTTTCGCTATCAAAAGTGAAAATGTATCTGTAAAGTGTTGGAGAAATAATCATCTATATTCATTTAGTTATATCTTAAACATTATACAGTGCTATACTTGACCTTTAGTACATTAGTAAGGTTGGGAAACTCTCTCTGTGGGACAACAAGGGTACATTCGCGTATCCGGTTGAATCGGTTGAACCTGTAAAGAAAACGACAGGCACAGATCTGGACTGAGGCTGACCTCAGGAAAATTTGGCACATGTAGATTGAGGGGTCCAGACGTGCCTGACAGAAACTAAAATGCTGACTATTGCCAGTTTGCATTATTTCTGTCTAAAACAATGTCAAGACACATGTAGTTTTTAAGATACGTTATGTAATTCAGTGGACGGATGAAAGGTCATAATATTCTTGAAACACTGTTTTTTATTCTCCGAAACTGTTCATTTTTAGCTCTGCTTAGAGAACGGTCCAAGTGTGTTCGTTTATCGTGGAAAATTTCTGCGCCACACGTACCGTTTCAACCGGGATACGCGAATGTAGCCCCAAGTTCTGTAGTCATCACATGTATCCATGTATCATAATGTAAGCTTGTAAGGGATGTAAGCTTCACTTCCAGTTTAATGCTCAAATAAGTGCTAACTTTGCACAACCAACCCAATCAAAATCGGCAAATACATGTATGCACATTGTTGTTTCAGGGCTGAATGGTGTACAAGGTTGCCACATATGCACATTGGCTAATAATCGGAGACATTGTTCTTGTGCAAAAAATGAAAAACACCTCTTTTTTTTTTTTTTTTTTTTTTAAAAAAAAAAAAAACCCCCTTTTTTTTTTTTTTTTTTTTTTAATCTTTAAACATTTTTGCTACAGACACAGCAAGGGAAGATGAGTGACCTGTTCTCTCCCATGTACAGGAAAACGACCCTCCAGCTTTGGGTGCTCTGGTTCGTCACAGCGTTTTCCTATTATGGCATGGTGCTGGCTAGTGCGGAAATACTTCAAGTCCACAACGCTAAAAATGAAGGTGTGTTTCTCAAACTCATTCACCACTAAAATCACATTTGAACGTTACCAAATCAATGAGTGGGTAAGTCCAGTTTAGATATGTAGGGGTGAAAGAGTTAACTATAATACTGAAATCTTTCTGAACTGATCTCTGTATTCAGAGACCTGACTAAAACAGACTTTAAAAATAGGTCCTGCAGTATGTCTTTCTGTGTAAATGGAACCTGCTTAATTCAAAATCCTGCTTTTATTGAAAAAAAAGGATCTGTTCAGCCATGTTCTGTTTATACAGGTTTCACTGGATTTTTCAATTATGATGGTAAACAATGTGGTTGTTTTGTCAGAAATAAATTTTACATCATTATTGTCTCAGAAATATTCCTCCAAGTGATTTTGTTTTTGTCAATATGTAATTAAAAACGAGAAAGTGGCATTTATAGAAAAAACAAACCTCTTAGTATTTGAATTCAGACAAGATTATTTGCAACATGTTTTGTGTACATTTGTATTTAAATCAACCTATTGTTTTAGTACATTGAGGTAATGATTATTTAAAAGAGTCTCACGAAATGTGAAATTGTTTTTGTGAACAGGGGGAGAGAACTGTTCCTGTAACCTTCTGGAATACGATGACTACATCACAATGATCATATCAACGATTGGTGAATTCATTTGTAAGTTTTATGAAAAAAATGTGTATGCCCCTGCCACATTATATAGCGGAGGGGGCATTTCAAGTGTTTACAGGTTCTGCTTATCCTTCCCTCAATCAGTCTGTCTGTCTATCTGTCTGTCTGTCCCTCAATCAGTCTGTCTGTCCATCTGCATGACTTCTTGATTTGACTTCCTATTTAGCACTGTTTCGTCTGTTAGACTTTCCATTCAGCTCCATGTCCATCGTAGCAGGAGTAGGGGAACATGAATGTTTTACAACGAACATTTTCTAGTATATGCAAGTCAATTTTTTTTGTTTTCTGATGAATTCCTGAATATGTAATACCTCTGGTATATACTTGGAAAATTTGGTGAATTATTCTGCCAATGTCGTATGAAGGCATAAACTAAACGCAATAAATAAATAAATTATTAAAGAACAAATGAATAAAATTTAAATAATTTTTCTATAGTAAAAATGTAAATATATAGATTTAATAGCGTTTTTAAAATGTTTATGCCAGTATGAACGCATGTCGGTTACATAAATATTAAACATGAAACCCAGCGGGCAGATGAACAATTAACTTTGACCAACCCAACAACCAGTCAAACTGTAGGCTAAAAATACATGTTATCTATAAACCCTTATAAACGGGAACAACATGCAACTCCTTCTACGGGCTGCTGTGGCCATTATTCCATGCACCATTATTTGTTAAGGTATCTGACCGTCTTTGATCACTAGCCCTCCACCACTGGGTCACAGGTTCCCCTATTGATGTTAGTTTTTAAGATGGGGTTGGGGGAACTATTGGCTTATTAATTCTTTCGATGTATCTGTTCAATAATATTTTAAATTTCAATCATGTATGATATTTGTTTAGGTTTTTTGTAAGATGAATATGACAGACAAAAATTATCCTGGTTGCATAATTGTGTATTCTTTCTCCAGGTCTTCCTGTAAACATGATTCTGTTTGATATCATCGGGCGACGTAAGACCGGAGCGATAGATTTGACGGGATGTGCAGTCTTTTTTATTTTACTACAGATTAACATGCCGCAACACCTCCTCACTGGCATCATGTTACTCGTCCGCGGCTTCTCCGCCGCAAACTTCAACTTTGTCTACATCTACACTGCAGAGGTGAGGTCAGGGCCTAGATGCTGAAGGCCTGGTTAGCTTAATGACAACTGAACACAAAACTTTAAACTCAAAACATTTTCCAAAAGATGGAAAGTTATATGTATAAGGAATCATAGAGACTCATTAGAAGACAATAAACACCAAAAAATATTTGTTGATTTAATTTTTGTAAAGATATTTCTCAAAAATCACATTTTGGAAATTTGCATTGATGATTTATTGAGCTTGTCAGATGATGAACACCAGGCTCGATTCATGTTCATGCTTGTCTGCCTGTGTAAATACTTTCAGACCCAGCTGCTTAAAGTCTGATTAGATTTCTTTTCAGCAATGAACACATGTCTGGTAGTAAGCCCACCCATACTTATTGAGCATCGGCACAAACACCAACAATTGTTATCTATTTGTCCTGTAAGAAACTAAAAGGCAACTTCATATTTATTTTGTGTTTGTTATTTTAAAGAAAACCTGTTCAAAAATAGTCATGAAATTTGAGAATTAAAGTTCAAAGAAGCATAATAGCAAAGTAAAATGGAAACTAGCAAAATGGAAGACTTACCTCCACTTAGACTATAAGGGTTTACTCCATATTAGTTCGAGATTTTCAGAATCTGATTCTTCACTGATTGAAGTTAGAATTACAAAGATCTCTATAGTGTACTTTTAATTATCTAAGATTATTTGTCATTTTGGTAAATTTGGGATAAATACAGCAACAAATATTTCTGCATACCATAAAATGGGGACACGGTGGAATGGTGGAATGTGAATTAGCATCCTTGTTGTTATGTTCAGAAAGTTCATGTAATAAGTTGTGTTCGACATGCAAATGATAATATCCACTATCTAAATTAACAGGTGTACCCCACCACAGTTAGGACCCTGGGAATAGGGACAGCCTCGGCCTGGGCCAGAGTCGGTGCAATGTTAACACCATTTGTTGCTCAGGTAAGTTGTGTCTCGATCTGAAATATTCAAATAATTTTTTTCTCCAAATTAAAATGATTTCAAAGCAGATTTCCTATAGAAAAAATAGTTCATTTTATTATAAAATATCATACTTTGAACTACAGCTAAAAACAAACTATATGAACTGTCAATGTGTGATGTTTACATAGACTTTGAAAATGTGATCAATTGAACAGGACTCTTGATAGTATTGCTATTTTAAGCACAACTCGCATAACTCCTTATCTGTGTATCTTAAACCGTTGGTTGAATTATGCATGTATGTCGATTATTTTGAAATGAATACTAATTAAATAAGTTGATCAACAACTTTCACACATATTTGTCAGGTACGAAGGATAGATTGTTTTATCAGTAGATGTTGTTTCTCTGTTACAGGTACTTCTCGACCAGTCATTGTCCGCAGCTGTATGGGTGTACGGGTCGTTAGGATTGATAGCAGCTATCTGTTCCTGGACTCTACCGATAGAAACCAAGTCGCGTGTTCTTCCTGTAAGTATCCACACCTAACATCTTCAGACCTGTCTCATTCCTGCGAACAGTGTTTAATGGGCATTTGGAAAACCTGAGCCTTCAAAAATTAATAGTTAGCTTATAATTTACCAGATATTTGCATTATTGTTTTTACTATAAAGATACGAATTACAAATATTGTGATATGTATTGTCATGGGTTGGTCATCTTGAATCCAAAATATGAAGCAATATTTGTTGATTTAATTACTAAGTCACACTATAATATATGTCATTTTAGTGAACAATTGCAAAACATGCATGATGAAGTTTCACTGGTTAATTTCAAAACATGTGGCTTTAATTGTGAATTTTAATGATTTTCTTAATTTGGTCCATTCCAAATGGCGCTGACGTAGATAGACAGGCTTTATTAGGGCCTCGCGTCGGAGATCTCACGTCCTTTTATAATTATTATCACAATGTCTGTCTGTCCATCGACACCCTTGATTCCAAAGGATGGGTGCCATATTTGGCCATTTATCCACCATTCACAGAAAAGCATTCATTTTTGCATGAAGATGCCTTATGTCAGAAATTCGCTCATTTATATGCATAAAAATAAAAAATAAATGTCTACTTATTTAACCTATATTTTCACAGCTTTGAAAGTAAACATAAGTTAAATTTTGTTTCATCTGATTGATTGAAATCTGTTAATGAAGTTAAGTTCTTATTTGAAATATTTTCAGAATTTGATTGATTGTGTTTTAACTGATTGATTGAAAATTATGGATAAAGTTTTTTGATTTGAACTATTTTCAATTCACAGCAATCAGTAAAACTGGAAGAGGAAGAAGAATCCTGACCACACAGAAAGTAGATATTTTGGTACCATGGTATAATGAAGCTCTCCTGTCCTAAAGGGTTAGCTGAAGGGCCCAGATGTTCAACCATTGGTTAGCTTATCATAACATTAACTTGATTTTTCATGTTTGGTATTTTCGAATATATTGTAATGTGTTGGTGGTCACCTTACCAACTACTGACCACACTCGCGGTGCTGAACTAGTGAGCGGTGTCCCGGGTTATACTGCATCGCTGGAAAAGCTAGTTTGCCAATAAGGCAGTATTTTCCCCTCCTGTTACACAATTTAACTTCACAAAGAATCTCAATATTTATTAATTAACAATTTGTTTTTGAAAAGAAATACATATATTTTTGTAAAGTTTAATACCTTGAAATAAATATGATTGGAAAAAGTTAGGGAACAGTGTAGGGGAACTGGACTGGGTTGATCATCAGTGACGAAGTAGCTCATCTCGTAGAGTGTCCATCTAGAGTTTGGATAGTCCCGGTTTCAAATGCTGGTCTGGCTAGCACTGTTTGAATGTTCGGCAACGGGATACCTGAACCAGGGGTGTAAATAGTTGTGTCTTCTGGAGCAAAGATTTACAAAAAGGAGGGAAGAATGTAGTGCAACTAGACTGTCATTCATCAGGGACCAGGTAGCTCAATTTGTAGAGAGTTCTTCTACAGTTCAGAGGGTCCTGGGTTCGAATCACAGTCAGGCCGTTGCATTTTTCTTTTTCTCCTGTGACAAATCATTAAGATATTCCGAATATAAAAAACTTGGGCTTGAACATAGCAGTATTTTAAAGTCATTACTTTGTTGGGATGAATCTTAGATAAGTGTTTTATTTATGAGAAACATCATAAAACAATGGAGGTTATATACCAAAAAGACCAAGGGAGGTAATAAACAGACCAAGGGAGATAATACTGCACCTTCAGCTCGAAGTTTGCGACAAGACATCTGATGGCTCTGAGATTGTTCTCTTAGATTCAAAAGAGTATTAATACTTGGAAAAGTTATTATCTGACACCCATGATCTGTACACTGTTGTAAACACAGATCTGTTCATTTTATCACCATTGTGTGTCCCAACAATTATTATGTGCACTACTTTGTACCATGAAATATTTTTTAATACATTTTTTACCAAATATGTAATATATATTTTAATGAGATAGTAACTTATATATTGGGAAAAGGTTGTGCTTTAATGCTGCAATTATAATTTGGAATGTGAGTGTATATATTTTATATGAGTGTCGCTTTTATATGAATGTCTCAGTAGTGATATTCTGTTATGATATGATATGATATTTAACCCTTTTACCACTGTAGACCATAATGGACTCATCCAGATCGATACATGGTAGAGTCTCATAAAGTTACAAAGGTATGAAAGTGTTAAGCTGTAAAAAGAAGTGTGTGACAGTTATCAAGATACTCTGCCTTAAGATGGCTGTGATGTTGAAATTAACTCTTGGAATAATTAGAGACTGTCATACGTAAGATATTGAGAGACTATTGAGAGAGACAGGTGTAATGTCGAGAAACCTTATTATTTTGAGATTGCTATGATGTTGAGAGACAAGACAATGTTGAGAGAGGCTGCTGAGATGTTGAGATACCTGACAATGTTGAGAGAGGCTGCTGTGATGTTGAGATACCTGACAATGTTGAGAGAGGCTGCTGAGATTTTGAGATACCTGACAATGTTGAGAGAGGCTGCTGAGATTTTGAGATACCTGACAATGTTGAGAGAGGCTGCTGAGATTTTGAGATACCTGACAATGTTGAGAGAGGCTGCTGAGATTTTGAGATACCTGACAATGTTGAGAGAGGCTGCTGAGATTTTGAGATACCTGACAATGTTGAGAGAGGCTGCTGAGATTTTGAGATACCTGACAATGTTGAGAGAGGCTGCTGAGATTTTGAGATACCTGACAATGTTGAGAGAGGCTGCTGAGATTTTGAGATACCTGACAATGTTGAGAGAGGCTGCTGAGATTTTGAGATACCTGACAATGTTGAGAGAGGCTGCTGAGATTTTGAGATACCTGACAATGTTGAGACAGACTGCTGTGATTTTGAGATACCTGACAATGTTGAGACAGGCTGCTGTGATTTTGAGAGAGACCGCTGTGATTTTGAGAGACCTGACAATGTTGAGAGAGACTGCTGTGATTTTGAGATACCTGACAATGTTGAGAGACTGCTGTGATTTTGAGATATCTGACAATGTTGAGAGACTGCTGTGATTTTGAGATACCTGACAATGTTGAGACAGACTGCTGTGATTTTGAGATACCTGGCAATGTTGAGAGACTATGCAATGTAAAGAGTGGTTGCTGTGATGTTGAGAGAGACTACATGGTGCTATGAATCACAGTGGGATGTTGAAATGTGTCAGAATTACACTTTTTTCTCATATGTACAAACATCTCATTTCATTCTGAACACTTAATTGTACCAAATATTTTGAATGTTGAAACAAATTGATATTTTGATGATTTAAATTTTGTACTGACACCCAAACCTCACTGTCTTTATACATTCCACAGAGCAGATTTTTTTTATTATATTCACTTCTTAAAATGGCAGTATTTGACATGTTCAAAAAATATTTATACATGCTATGTCAAATGGTTTAACTTCAGGTATAAAAAACAAAACAATTTCCATTCCATCTACTTATAAAGTACAGTTGAGACTAGATAATCCGGCTACCTTTACCTCTGCTGCGTTGGCCAAGTGGTTAAGTCTGACATTCTGCTACCACCAGCCCTCCACCACTAGGTTGCGGGTTTGAGGCCTAAGTGGGGCAGTACGTTGCTAGGTACTGGCCGTAGGTCGGTGGTTTTTCCCCAGGAACTCCGGCTTTCCTCCACCACCAGAACCTTGCACGTCCTCAAATGACCATAGCTGTTAATAGGATGTAAAACACAAACAAACCATACCAAACCTTTGTTCCAAGTGATAATGGGAGAACCCTTATTGATTACATAATCAATTACCTGTCCAGATTAATGCTTACTTTAGAATTGATGATCATACAAAATCACACCTGGTACATGAAGAACTCCTTTTGTTTTGTGCATCATTCGGGACAGGTCCATGTCACTGTTATATCATTTTCTTCTCCAGATCCTACCTAAAGAACAATTGATTACACCAAACTCAGACCTAATATGTGGTTTGACCTTTGGAAAGTTAAAACTTGTGATTTTGGAAATGATTCATCAAAGGTCAAGGTCACTTTTACATACATTGAATTTTGTTCCATACTAACTTCGGAACAAATTAAACAAAGTTTGAACTTGGTTTCTGGGTTTTGCTCGAGGAGAGGGTAACTTTGAGTGATGCATTTCAAAAGTCATGATGGCTATTACATTTTGTATTAAACAATAGATGTATTCAGAACCCAAATTTGTTGTGATCTAATCCAACTTTAAATACAACAGCAAATGCTTCACTTGCACAGCCCTTTCCATTGGAAATCATGTATGTATCATCAACAAATGTTGCTCAGAACGATTAACCATCCTTTGTGGCTCTCTCTTTTAACATATTAGTTGTCGCTGTAGATTTTCTCTGCAACACCCATCAAAAGTGTCCTCAGAGAAAATCAGAGAAATCAGTACCATTGCTACAGAATGTGATGATTGGGTCATCTAATCCAGAAGTTATCTGGAATTCCATCTGATATTTTTTAGATTTTTTTTTTTTGAAATGTTGATTCTTTTCTTAGAAAATGATTTTTTGACAACAATGTTCCGTCAGGTTATAAACTACATTGTATATGTATATAAATGTATTGTGATATGTTTCTTAATCAGGTGGAAGTTTTATCGAGTTTCAATTTATCTTATCACCATGGTGATGCAAGTTCTCATTGTTACTATAGAAATATTGGTGCTAGCATAAATTTGAAAAAAGATAATATGTTGCAAGTTAATATTGTCAATATAATCGCGAAATTATTCTTGTCAAAACTTTTTTAAATACATCAATAATTGTGAGAATAAGGTATACTGGGAAATTTTCGCTGCAGTTTAATTTTCGTGTTTTTCGACCTCTGTAATGAGAGCGAGTTCATCACTACATCAGACATTTGTAAACAAAATAATATACATAGTAATTAAATGTGCAGGGTGAATAAAATATTAACCCTTTCACCACTGTAGACCATACTGGACTCATCCAGATCAATGCATGGTAGAGTCTACTAAAGTTACATAGGGGTGAAAGGGTTAATAATAAGGGCAAAAATTTAACTGGGCAAACATTTTTCTGTATACAGTATGACATCATACATGAGTTAAATACCATAATTAATATGGCTTTGTGGTTGATTTCCATAATAAATGACTTCATGAGCTGCGTGGTGAATACAATCCTCATAACATGATCTCATATTAGCTTTGTGCTTGGGGAAGCTTCTTAAAATGTGTCTAAGTAGCAGTTTGATCAATGCAAGCCTCTATCAATATCTCATATTAGCTTTGTGTGCTTGGGGAAGCTACATAAAATGTGTCTTAATTAGCAGTTAGGTGAATGCAAGCCTCTATCACTATCTCATAATAGCTTCATGTTCACCCCACAATACATGTCAGCTGTTTATTTATGGAAAGCCTCCTGATGTACTACATTATGCAAAATATATACCGGTAGTATCATTTCAGTTTTGTGACATGTATGCTTTTTGTCAATAACCTCAGCTGATTATTTCCTTATTGATTACTTTTCTTGATGTAATTGTTCAAAGCTTCTAGAATTGATTACACAAATTTCTGAATTATCTTGCAGAAATTTCTTACAATTTACAAATAATTATCTGTTCTTTGTCTTCATATAAAATCTCCATGCATGTAGTTTTAGTACGATTTAATATTTTTGAACATGTACTGGAAAAAAGATCATAGTTCGGTTGTTATTGAGCTAGTTATGCTATGAACATCTGGAAATTGATTATTTATTTACATTTAAATAACACATTTATATCTGTCGTAATTTGTTTGTTCACAGATTGAAAAAAAGTGCCTAGTAAGGATTTTTTATAAACATTTGTAAGATACACTGGTTGTAGTACATGTGTTTAAACGTTTACACTCATACATTTAAGTACCCATGGCAATTGGAAGGTCAAATACGATCTATATACATTGATTGAATATATATTTCTTTCTCAATAAATTGTCTTTGCTCATAAGTAACCAGGGCTTTGCTCATAAGTAACCAGGGCTTTTATAAGATATGTACGGTACATGTATATGTACACTGATTGTAATGTATATCATTTTGCCATATAAACGTCTCTACTCAAAAGCATCGATGGCAGATGTAAAGTTGATTTCGGTATACAATATATTAATTGGTTGATCGTCTTTTTCTGGTAGGCCAAATACGGTATAGATACACTGGTTGAACAGCATTATTCTCATCCTCGATACTCCATGTGTTACGCTCACTTTTGCTCTCTGCACCCTTGCATTATGCAAAGACAAAATCGAAGGCTCAGTGTTTGCCACCTTGTGGAAGAGACCAGAAGACTAGTTTGACCCTTTGATGTACACCAAAAGAATTTTGCGGTAGGGTAATGGTAAATTTGACTGGCTTTGAAGTCGGATGTCGTTCTAATCTTCAAAGGACACACATCAACCTAGCGATTGGTCAGTGTTTTTTTTACCTGAAACCGATCAAATAATTTGCCGCATGCATGGCTTCAATTTTGCTATGACATACATTCCAGAGGTGCAGAGAGCGAAAGTGAGTGTAACTCCTGGATATCGAGGATGCCTTCTTCTGTATAAACATCTATACCCACGAGTAGGTAGGGCAGTTATAAGGTCGTATATGGTATGTACACTGTTTTTTTTTATTAGTTTGCCATACACATGTCTATACTCGTAAGTATCCAGGGCAGTTGTAAGTTTGAATTACAGTATATATATACACTGGTAATGTTCTTGTATAAATGTCTATACTCATGATATTGTGAAGGAAAATGTTTTGGTGGAATATCTCTGATTTTTTTTTATATTTATGACTTATTACATTTACATTGCTGATATGACTGTGATAAATTTTGAGATACTATTACGTCAATTTGATGAATACAAGTTTAAAACATAAATATTTTGGCTGATTTTAGGGATCCGAGGAATTTAAGGCAAAACTTGAAAAAAGGGGAATTGGTTCGAAGTTTTGGAAATTAGTTAAATAATAGGTCACGTGTTATCTTTAGTGGTTGTTTCTACCAAAACATGTGTTTCGCCCCGCCCAAACTAAGTGAACAACTAGAGCTGGTGTGACGATCTTTGTTCCTTTGTTCCATTTGGTTCAATGTCAGTGGTTGAAAAATGACTTCACTATACATTGAGACGTCATTCATTAAATGTAGTTGCATTGCGTCCTTATGATGAAGAGGATGGATAATATTTATTTGCGTTATGTTATATTCCACTAAAGTTAAAAAGTATTTCACGCAAGTTAAAAAGATTTCCTCATAATATCAATAAAATGCATTTCACTTACCGGGTTGGTGAAATAATACATAATGCAAAAAAACCAACGTTTATCAATTTTAAGGTAAAAAGAATTTCATTTCACTGAAGTGAAATCATTTTGGATTACGTTTTACCTTAGTTTAACCCTTTCACCACCGCAGACCATACTGGACTCCCATATCAATGCATGGTAGAGTCTACTAAAGATACATATGGGTGAAAGGGTTAAGATGAAATAGTAACAAATGTTAAAACGGCTTGCCATAGTATGGGACATTCCAGGTATTGTGCGAAACATGCAGCTTTCACGACTTAACATGACCTTTTGGTAGAAACCCAAGTTCAATTTCATGATGGTTTGTCAGGATGTTTATCTAACTCTCAGTAGATCATTATGCTAATCAACCACCACTCACAGAGACACTCTATAAATGCCCGAAGGCAATAACAAGAAAGCATATCCCATATTTGCAAACAGAGTTTGCGCAGGAAAATTAATCTCATCTTTCTAACGTATACGGTTAATATATCGTTAAAGGTTTTAATTTCATCATGTCACCTTTTCCGCATTGCGGCATCCGAGAGTTCCAAATTCGTGACGTCATGTCGTTGTTGAGCCATTGTGACTTCACGTCACGTGAAATGGGGTGTACGATAGAAATTTCCTACATCCCCTTCTTACCCTAGACAGCTCTATCTTACATACAGGGAAATGAGAGAAATGCATTTCTCCCACAACTACTATAGGTTTCCTCACTCCCGATTCATTGGATAGGAGTTGGTAATCGTTTTCGGTTACCGAACATTTTTGATAACCCACTAGNCCCCCCCCGGCCGGTAAATCTTGTGTCTTTATACAATTTGAAAACTAACGAACTCAAGTTAGATAAACATGATAACCAACCATCACTGGTTGGGGAACCTCCATATATATTAATTCCAATGTTCTCAAATCATTAACTGGTCATAACATTGTTTTACATTTCCTGAAGCAGCAATATCATTTAATCAGTTTTCATATTTCATATCAAAAGGAGAAAGTATTTGGGTTATAAGCAGTATATACAAAAAAAAAAAAAAAGGTTCCAGGATCACCTGGAGAGAAAACCTAATTTGATATTAAGTACGTTTTTATACTATGGCAATGGATATTAAAAAAATGTATATTATAATCTTGTAATTGTGCATAGTTATTTTTACATATGAAGTATTTAGTATTATGAGTACAGACACTTGGTGCTCGGTGAGGTTGCATTCAGGATTTATGTGGAATGGAGTATAAAAGCAGTTAACCTTAGATGTATGTTGTATATAATGTAAAAAAAAATGTGATTTGGAAAGTTATATATGTCTTATAAAGATAATGTCAAAATTTATTTACTATGCAGTACTATTTATATGAATCCTATAATGCTTTATTGCAGAAGATTGTTTTTCACATGTACAGTGTTTTATTAATGTAAAAATGTCAGCTACTGAGTTATTTCCTCGTACTGTTCACAGTTTCGGTTTGACAAAGTATTATTTTTATATATTAAACTACAAAGTTCAGCCAGAGACGTAGAAAACCATAAATATAGGACATATGTTTCTGCTACTTTGATAAGTCCTGTTTTCTGTAATGTTAGATCTCTACTGATACTCTTTGGGTACACTAATGTCACATTTTTAAGTTGCATTTTCGAGGATATTAGATCTGTATGATTAGATATATAATGCTGAACTTAAAATTTCACTGCTGTTGCGAAAACTATTTTTTTTAACTGTACATGTATGGCATGGTGAAACATAAAAAAGGAATATTAAAATGATGTGTAACATGAAAAATGTAAACTTTTTTTTTTATTTTACAACAATTATGAAACATGTTATTTCAACTTATATTAATCACCTTTGTTGTCCCTGATGTTAGCGCGCGGGGGGTCTTAGTGTGGGAGGAAACCGGAGTACCCGGAGAAAACCCATATGGTCGGGCAGGTGACCCCATATATACCTTTTCATGTCCGATCGGGGAATAGAACTCCGGCCGCTTTGAAGGCAAGTGCGCTATCCACTGCACCACCCGACCACCCTACTATTCCGTCTTTGCGTATTGCAGAGTTATCTTCTCTTGGGAGCAGGTGTTGATTGTTACGTCATTGGTTTGTGTGAGAAAATTACGTCGTTTTCTCAAAAATTGATGACGTTCCTCTCACAAACAAGTGACGTAACAATCAATACCTGCTCCAAAGAGAAGATAACTCTGCAATACGCAAAGACGGAATAACATACATAACACTTACCGTTGATGTTGTCTTTTAAATAACAGTCCCGTACAAGTGAAAGTTGTGCGCAGTCTATTTGATCAAATTATGGCCTGAAACAGGGAACGAAGATTACACCATGTCGGTCAGTCATTCTATCCCGACTTGTTGTCAGGCAATACTTTTTGGAGGAGTTAATTTTTATAAAATACCAGTTCAGATATCAACAAGGAAAGCAAATGAATACATGAAATATGGATGGAGGTATCATGATAACATTTATTTTATAATACTATCAGGCCATTAGATCAAAATTCACAGTAACAACAATGTGTTATGAATATAACGGTTCCGTGGCTTGGTGGGCACTTACTGTAATCGAAACTGAGCAGCAGGGAACATTATTTGTTAGCTCACCTGGCAAAGATCAGTTGATCTCGACCACAGGGACTTGAGAATTTGTTAAGGCTATATTTGGACCTAAACTAAGAAGCGTTTGGATCATCATTGGGAGTGGTATTTTTACCAAAAGTTGATCTAAACCCCTAAACCATGTAAAATTACTCTGAGCACCTTAGTTTTAGGTCTAAATATAGCTTTACAAATTCGCAAGTCCATGTGATCTAGATGATATACGATATGCCTTTATACTATTACAGACTCCAAGTAAAAAAAAATAAAAAAATAAGTATATAAAAAGGTCAAGTTGGAAACAACTTATCAAAATCACAATGAATGCTACATTACTCATCTAATAAGGTATACATGAACGAGAATTTTTTAATGATATTGGAATATATAAATAACTTTCATGTTACAACATGGAAAATGAATAAATATATAATAAAACATTGATCGATAAAAAATCTAAATTTATAAACAAATTTAAATATATAGATATATATATAAGCCCTTATTTGTTGAATATCAGATTGAAGAAGTTTAATTCCTACATTTTATATATATTTTTAGAAAAATTACCACATTTTAATATATTTACCATAAATCTACATTTATAAAAACAACTTGCTGAATAATTTGTCTTTTATGCATCAAGCATGGACGATGACTATGCAGAAAGATTGTCACCTGACTCACAATTACATGTTGTCTTTTAAATAACAGTCCCGTACAAGTGAAAGTTGTGCGCAATCTATTTGATCAAATTATGGCCTGAAACAGGGAACGATGATTACACCATGTCGGGGTACTTAAGAAGAAAGAAAAAATTGAAAATCACAAACGTTTAACTAGTATTTGTTGTCTGTACAGTGGATATGCCTGGTTAGTTCCTTAGCTGGTTAAACTATAGAAATGTACAGTATTAAATGAGCCATGATTATCATCAGGACTCTGTTATAATTATGTCTACACTACAGTTAGGGTATACGTATCTTTTGTCCAAACGGGTACCAACGTCTGATCCCGTAATTCGCCTTTATTGGTTGAGGTGAAATGTTATATAATTCACGTCAATCACACGAAGACATTGCGTGACCAGGGCAAATTAGCTAGGCTGTCATAACGGTAATAGAGCTGGCGGACCTGTTTCAAGGTAATACGTTCTGTAATAGACAGTTGTAGCTTCACGGCGATTCCCCTCCCTGCACTTCGTACCGAGTCACGTTTTGTTAACTTCGTTAACGTAGTGACCCATGGAGTAATTTAATCTTTTTCAGAATTTAGTCTGTCATGTTATTCATCTGAGGGCGGTTATTGGTAATATATGTACATCTAAGTAAAGGTTATTCTATTAAGCTGACAGTGCTTTATAAAGTTGAGATTGGCTGCGCATTATTTTATAATATCCCGGTCATGAAATAGATATAGATGAACAAGCTTTATCAGGTTAAAACCATATTTAAGTAAAACATTAATTTATATGATCATATCTATAAAGCTAAAGTAAAATGTAGTGTATGACCACCATACACAAATAATTCTTACGGCTCTTGTAGGATTTGAGATGAAGTTGACAAAGCTTGGACAAAATCTAATGGAATGCCATATTTCGTCATCTGCATTCAATACACCAAACAATTGGACAGGAACTACTGTATAATGTTTAAAAAAACCCGATATATGCATTTGAGTTGCTGGACCTATTATACAATGCATATATCCATCCTAGAATGGAATTTAATCATACAAAAATAAACATATTTCAAAATAAAAATATTTCAATAATAAAACATGTACATTTATATTCTTAAAGAGCCGCTACCCAAATTGTGATACGATTTTGACAGGATTTCCGTGATATATAAAATTCCTTATCACAGATACACAAGATTTGTTGTTGACAATGACTGCCCATCGTGGTTCATAATAAAAAAGTTTTCTGGCAATAACAAAAAATCCAAAATTGTTCACCATAAAACCATATCACAGAATTTAAAACTATTGTTTACTTCAAAAATATAGCGAGTCGGTTTCAACTCAATGCATTAGTCTCTTAAAACTAACAATGAATTACAACTGTCATATATGTACTTGTATACTACTCCAATATATTGACGAGGAACCAAGATTTAATCTTGCCTATAATTTACCCTTTAAAAAGATGTGTTTGTCGTATACCGTTTCATCTCATTGGTTGACATGCCTACTTCAAAGCGATAGTGGACTCTTAAAACTGAATACTAAACTCTGTTGACGATAAATTTACAAATATCTATACTGTTTCCTTATCTACGTAACCGACCAATTTGTATAGTGCTATGCTAACTTCACCACGTATTTCACGTAGGTGTTCTAGTCGAAATTAAATTCAGCCAAATAAGACAAAAACATCTTATGTAAACATTCAGTTGTATACGAGACATTAGTTACTAGATATGAACTTTCTGTTGTAAGGTTCGTCAATATGGTTCCTGATCAAGAACGGAAGAGCTCCGAGCCATATTTTATAATCATGTAAAAGGTTTTTGCGATGGTAATCGTACAAACGTTTTTTTATTATGGTGATAAAGGCTAAAAAAAAATCAAAAAAATCTTGTTAAATATATAAGATAATCAGCTTTGATGATCACATCCTCGATACTCCAGGGGTTACGCTCACTTACGCTCTTTGCACACCTGGAATATGTCATAGCAAAATAGAAGGCACAGACATAGTTATTTGATTGGACTAAGATAAAAAAAACAACACTGACCCATTGCTAGACTAATACCTGACCTTTCAATATGACAGAGGAGAGACACCCGAGATTTATTCCAGTCAATTTTACCGTTATGCGATAGCGAGATTCTTTGGATGTACATCAAAGTATCAACTAGTCTTCTCCACCCACCAGGTGGTGAACACTGAGCCTTCGATTTCGTCATCACATATTAAAGTGGTGTATAGAGCGTAAGCAAACGTAACCCCTGGAGGTTGCCCTGGATAATATACAAAAGAAACCTCGTTTCTACGTATGTTATTGTCTATGAAAGTTAGACTTAAGTTATAATTGTTTTGATGAAGAAGTCTAATACCATTAGATAACGTAAGGACAATCATAAACTGTTCGATAAAATGTATAAGGACTTTTACAATGATGACAAGTGAAACATGAGAAGGCGAAATAGTTTAAAGTCAGCTTTTAAGACAACGTTATGGGTTGCTAAAACATAACGGGAAACATTACATGCGCTTTTCAGGGATTGAGAGTAAAACTGTCCCTGTACGTTGTCTCGGCACCGGTGTCATACACGGCTGTCACAATCACAAATATTCCCGTAACAGTATCACTTAACTCGAACGTGAACATGTTTCTATCAAACACACGATACCGTACGATATCAGAGAATCCGAGCTCAGTACCAACTGTCAAGATGTATGACGTCTTCAGTTTGACGGTGACGTCAAAGACCAGACTACAGTTAAGAGTGGCGGTTCCTCCCTCAACGAATTCACATGGCGTTCCTGTAGGTAGCAAATTAGGCATTAGGACATTTATAGTCAAACGATTTACTGTTAAATCATTAAGTGATATTATATTTTGTTGTTATTGCTTCGAAGCAGATTAAATAACAATGAAAACATTCTAAATGGTATTACCTCCTTCTCAGATTATTAACCTGCTTAGAGCAGACGAGTCATATTGCCTTTGAGCATTACATAGTATGTCATACTAACGCCATATGTTGATGTGTTGTATTTGATTTCGCAAATGTCTGTTTGTAAAACTGACATATTTGTACAAGACAAACATCCTCCTAAATCTGGTTATACACATACATAGTCCAGAACGCTCATCAATTATTAACTATTATTTTGATGTGTAAGATAAGATTGAACAATCATATGACAAGTTGTCTTCTTGTATGAAATGAAATACATCATTACCTGTCAATATCGGTGGCTGTCGGAGTACATAAATGGTAGAGTTGATGGTACCACTTAGCAGACCTCTCTCGTTAGAGCCCCTTACTTCCACGCCACATTCTGAGCCCTCAACGACGTTGATGGTGCTTGAGGTAACATAATTATGGAAGCCCACGTCTACCCACGATGTTTTGGAACCGTTCAGGTAATCTATACGATACTTGTATGTGACGTCACCTTCAGGATAGTCGAACTCGTCCCAGTGGAACTTAAGATACTCGCCGATCCGCGTCACGGCCTGACCGGTCACTGTGGACCCATGAACATCCAGGAAAATTATACGGCTGTCATTGTGTCCGGGTGGGTCCAGAAGAATAGTGACCTCATTTGTCTGTGTCTGTTTTATTATTCCAGCATTGTTTATACACGTGATGGTGCCTATTATCCTAGTACTATGTGGGATAATGAGCGGTTCTGACTCAATCCTTATGTCCATTTCACTATCGCTCTGTTTTTCTTCAGACTTCCAAATTGATCCTGTGTTCATAACATATAAGTTTCGATGATAAAAAATCTGCATACATGTAGTTAAACAATTCATTAGTCTCTTGTTGTTTATTTTGAATTAAATATTTAATAATTTTTACTTATTTTAACACTTTTCATTAATTGACAATGACATCTATTTCCTTCCAAAATATAGTATTTTTTAATTACTTACATGTAGGATATTTTTTTCATGCTTACCACAGAAGACATCGCAGTGCACGTGCTGGCTTTCTTTGTCCTCGACCTGCCACGTGACAATAATCAGCACGCGACCATCTTTTTCGTTGCTGTATTGAAGCTGAGGGTCTGTAATTGACGGTGGAGTGTGGTCGATGATAAGTGGCGCAGACCGGAAGTAGGACCGCAGACCGGCCTTGTTCTCCACCACCGCTGTAGCATGTATCGGAGTGCCATGGGGTAAATTAACAGGAAACGAGTGATAGCCTCCAGTTAGCACGGGTTCAAGGTCACGAACCTGGTATCCATGGGCAGTTGTCCCTACACCTAATTCTATATCGCTGATATCACTTTCGGGATCAAAGAACTGCAGCATGGCGGATACGGTCGAAAACGTTATTTGTCGCAGAGGAGTTTGGTGGGTTGAATAGTTTTGCCAGTTAACGTCATTACATACCTGCAGAACAACTGTAAGATTGCTAAGGTTGACCTCAGTGTCAGATACGTTGATTGAGAAAACAAGCTGCTTGTCTGAATCCACCGTGAAAACATGAATAAAAAACTGACGAACGAGATGAGCCTTGAATGTATGATCGTTGAGAGACACGACTAAGTTAGTATCCTCTGTGCTGTTTGTTATCGCTACCATTAGTCGACACACTCGTGAAGTGTCGACTAAACTCGTGTTCCATTCTTTACTTAAAGCATTCATGCTTATTGCATGTGTCTCATTAACAAGCGTGACGTAGTTATCACATTGGTAGGCGACTGGCGGGGAGGAATCAATTATTATAGACGTAGAATAAACTTCTTCACTTTCTTGTCCAGACATATCCACTGCTTTTACAGCAATCTTGTAGCTTCTACCGTGAAACAGGTGTAGACCTGGAATTGTAACTTTAGTTACTCTACCTACTGACTGGAAAGACAAAGAAGTGGAATTGACCTCTGTGTCAACGACCGCAACCTTATATTGGTGTATGTGTGAATGTCTATCCATGAATCCATTCCAGGACGCTTCCAAGGTATCGGTCGAGGACTGACTCTGATGGTTTTTAAAGTTCTTTGTATTGAACACAGTCCCCGGAAGAGGGCGCTCTGTGTCGACAACGAAGCCATCAGAGCTGTAGGTGGACGACAGGTTTTGCGTGTTGACAGCAGTCACCGTGATGTAGTATCTAGAACCCGGATGTAACTCCAATCCAGTCCATGTGAAGTTCGTTACTTTTTCTACGTTAAGTACTGGTGATGTGTCAGAGGCTAAAACAGAAAAAAATCATCATCTTGCTTAATCCCGCTATTAAAATGATAATGTGAATTCATCATTTTTACTTTTGATTTTGCTTTGATATAAAGATTACTGATGAAAAGAGACACTGCATAAAATTGACTAGGCTATCTACAAGCTGTGTACTCACCCCCTGGACTGGTCCCCAATGAAGTCAGGTAATGAAGAATTCCAATTTGAGAGTCTGAGAATCCATTCCTCCAGCAACCCGTCACAGCGCGTATCTCTGTGATGAATTCTGAATCTGTTAAACAGTCGTCTGTTGAATCTTTTATGTGGAATCCTCGCGAGATCTTTGGAGGTGTGCGGTCAATCAGTAACGACTGTGAACTGACGATCCTGTAAGTGTTTGTATCATACCACGCTCTTACGTATATTATGTAATTATGTTTGTGTAAGAGCGCGTTATCACTATCAACGCAATGAGCAACACTACCCTGCATTCCAATGTCATGCCACACGTCCTCAAGAAGCGGATCGAATACACCAGCACCATACTCCAATCCTGCTAATCCCATACTCCACTCCATCCGTATGATGTTCAAAGTAGACTGTATTGGAGAGAGGATCCAGTTAGCACTCAAACACGCCGAAGAAAGCGAATGAAGAGTATTAACGCCAATATTGTTTCCACTAAACACACTCACAGTCTGATAGGAGGAGTTTTCAGTCTGGTTACAAGCATTTGACTCTACAGAAGAACACTTCCGTCCAAGGGGAGCACATGTACAGTCTTTGTTGCAGTAGTGGATATCGCATGAATGTTTCTCAACTTTAAGAATGCCATAGTCACCGTTCACATCAGTTTGAAGTACATGCGTGGTTACTCTAGTAGCTGACGTCACTAATCCAGCATTGTTTTCCGCTATGATTGAGAGAATGATTTTACTGTCGACCTGCAGCTGTATATCAACAGCAAAATAACCGTACTGAACGTCACGAGGTTCTCCGACGTGTACAAGAAAAATGTTACCAAGGGATAATTCGTTGCCACTGTATGTCTCTCCTATAGTTATATAGTACATTTTGATGTCTGAATCCATGTCCTCAAATCCACTCCAAGTTGTATTGATTTTAGTTGTATTATCTTGTGTTCTCCACGACATATCGTCGCCGAATCCACCAATGTGTGGGGGAGTAGAGTCGACTAGTAGATATCCACTGGTGACAGACGTACACAATCCAGCAGCATTGCAAGCTACAACTGTCGCCTGGTAACGGTCGCCGCTGGTTAGCCAGTGTTCTGGTTTAAGTAAAATGGTCGTGTGGTTTTCATTAAAAAGTTCTATGTCCTCTATAAACGTGTGACCGTTATGGTGAGTGGTGACGGAAATCTTATGTCTTATAATGGGAGATTCGTAGTCTTCAAACATCCAGGAAATTTCAAGAAAAGAAGGGTCCCATTGCGTAACAGTGTCATTTGAAATGTTAGCTGTACTAGAAGTGAACACGGGTGTCTGAATACAGACTGGCGGGGTGACGTCAACAACGAAAACGTCTGAAGTCACGTTGGTGTTCAGTCTAACCTTGTTGTATGCCCAAACTGTTACATAAAGCGGTGATAGGATTGGGAGGTTAAGGCCAGTGAAAAGGTGTTCAGAGGAAAGGTGTGTGTTTGTCAATGGATGCACGTCACATGCAGGGCTCAGTGTGCTGCTGATGCAAACCTCGTAATGATCCAGATCGGAATGAGAGTCGTGGAATCCAACCCAGAAACCTTCCAAGTGAGAGCTATAAAGATACAGGTAAGATAGTATAGGTGTGTAATTCGCGCATAATTACAATATAAGACCTTTACAGTTTTTGACAGGGTGCTATTTTAACGGTTTCACGAAACTTGTGTCCGTTTGGGAACTCTGGTAATGATGCATTGGCATTTTGAGTAGTCAACACTACGCCTTCTGAAATGGTTACGCGAAAACATGTACAACGTGTTATTAAATACCTCAATTATATAGTAAATATAGTAACAAGAAATTATCTCAAATCATATTCTGTTGTTTATGGTATTTATAATGCATATACGAATGTATTATTAAGATCAATTACCCAAGCCGTTACTTTTGCTCCTGAATGCCAATTATCGTAATTTATATAACTTCAGTTAGGTCAATATATAATTATTTCGTTATATACATGAAAACCTACATGAAAACATTAGAAAAGAATATACAGTGTAACTTAGTACTGGTGATTTAATTGTGATCCATGTGGAAATAGGACATGCTAGTTTGAGTAATAAGGGGATTTAATGAAAACAATGCTCTTTTATATGGCAATTTACTATAAGTTAATCGATTTGTATGACAAGATTCGTACGTACGAATTTTAAAACTATATCATTTAAAAATATGGACATTTTGATCGAGTAAAGTAAAGAAATAGTGGATATTTAATCTCTTTTCGTTCAATACCATAAATAGCATATTATAGCAGAAAGGTGATATATTTCACAGTAAATTCCGTCATACGAGTGCAATATATATGTGTTTGTTTTTAAAAAGGAAAACAATTACATCTTCTATTCACAATTTTTTTCTAAACAGTAAAACGACGAACATATTGCTACATTCAAAACGTGCGGGAATTTGTAGCTACTCCACACGATTCAGTGATTTGCTGCTATTATCTGGCAAGATCCCCAAACATAAAATGATATCAACTGTGTAATTTAGTAAAAACAATAATGTATGTAGCAAAGGTAGCAAAATAATCAAATAATCCTCCGTCTCCTCGCCTGAATTTGAAATTGAACATTTCCGGTTTTTCACTTTGTATAAATGTAATAAACATACATTTTCTGCAATGTTTTGTGTCTATATACCTCTGTCCTATATAACGTTGATGTCCATCTGATCGTCCTACCAGTACCTGGCCATGTATTGGGGGTGAGTGGTCGACCAGGACTCCGTTGGAAGTGATGTCCGTACACAGTCCTGCGGCGTTACAAGCCTGCACCGTCACATAGTAGATAGCGCCCTCTTCCAGGGGTACAGACCACGTGAACTCTGTCCATGAACATATTATACAAAGAAAAGTCAGAAGACACAAAAATAACATCCCAGTGAATAAATTCTCAGAAATGTATCATTAGGCCCAAATAAGGTACTGTTGTGCAATATATGCAAACTTAAATATATATTTTTTTCAGATTTCAACCTGCGTTTATGGTCTTCCTTACACCGAACACACAAATTCTTCCTGTACAATGATAAAAAAATACCGTAATGAAGAGGTGAATTTTACCTGTTCTCAAACCCACATAAGTTAAACGTTTGACGTCCAGATGAAATGGTTTGGTTCCAAGTCCAATTTTGTAGTGCTCCACACCAGACTCAGGATCAGTGAATCCCTCCCAGGAGCACACAAGATGGCTCGCATAACGTTGGTATGTAAAACCATTCTGTTTGAAAATTTAAATATACATTTGAGAAAAGGACATCGATTCTGGTGAAGATAATATTGATATACACACGTTCCTTTCCCATTTAGATGTTTAACTAGAGACGGGGTGATATGTACTTCATATGTTTCAGGTTTTGCTTAATTGTAATAGTTTCTATTACGAGATCTGTCGTTTTCTCATGGTCCTGTTTATCTTTCTATACTTGTTCCATGTTTTTGAGTAGAAAAGACCTTATTGATTAATAACTTCGGTATTATTTGTGTATTGATGACGATCGTCTAGAAATATGATTACTAAATTCTGAACATTTAAATGAAGAACATAATACATACACTTGTGCTGGGGCCTTCTCTCACAATTCCTGGTAAGGGCGGAGTATTATCTAGGAGGAAATACCCTGACCCTGCTAGCAGTGATAATCCAGCTCGGTTGGTAACCTTAAACAATTAGCATAAAATTGTACATATAAGCATGTTTGCATGTCAACTAATTATTAGTATAAATGATCTTTTTGTCCAAGCAAGTCGCACTTTTGATAATGAGCACACCAAATAACTTGTCCATTAAGATTGAATTATAATACTACCTTCCTTAGCTGGTATACACGTACATGTACCTTCACTTACCCGAAGAAATGCGTAATATGTATGGCCATGCTGAAGGTGTAGATTGCTGAAGTCAAAGAAGAAAGAGGAAGGATCTACATGTTGGAAGGAGACAACGTCTGGTATATCTGGATAGTTGCCAATAGCAACCTCGAAATGCTTAATTCCTGACTCCTCGTCATAGAATCCTTCCCAATGGAGAGCCATATTCTGTAGTGTGGTCACGTGTCTATGCACGTGCAAATCTCCAACAAACAATGTACCTCTGACTGGAGGCGTATCATCAAATAGCACGCCGTCAGAGATCGCTGTGGTGGTCAGATTGACTTTGTCCCTGGCTTAAACGACAAGAGAATATTTGTTACAAAAACTATGTATTTGGAAAAGAACATTCATGAGCATCTTAAAGACATCATTTTTTCAAAATTACGTGTTGCATGCATGCTTTTATACAAGAACATTGTTACATCATTTTGTCCATTACTAAAACGAATGAGAGTATAGATACATTGAAATACCTTCGACCATGGCGTAGTATACTATCCCTGGTGTCAGACGTTTGTTTCGTAGTAGAACTGTTTGTTTTTCTCCCACTTCTTTATATGCCTGGGAATCTTTTCCTCCGGGATATGATCCTTAGTAAGTAGAGAAAATATTGATATTTCAGCATATGCTAATGTTGTGTTTAACAATGGACACCGTATCAATAATGATATAGCCGCGGTTGCAGGATAGATAATGCATATCATGACAATGCTTATTTTATATTAAACATGTTGATGAATCGTAATAATATCGATTATTTGTCAAAAGGTTATGTTGTTCTCAGTAAAATATTTGCAAGCTATCCAGTAATATATCAAGGTAGTGCTCAGTATCCTAAACAGTGATCAGGGAATATACACCTGTACTGTAGAGGTTACCAGAGTTCATTGGATAAAAATTGCTGAGTCGGAGTCACTGAGGCGTAACCAAATCATGCAATGCAGGTTGCAATACAGGACCTGGGAGGTTCACTGGTTTCAGAGGCTGTGTGCCAGGGATAAAAACATGAGCTGTGTGTTTAATAATGTAATTTCACCAGGGATCTGTGCCCAAAGTTAATATCCAAGTCTAAGCTGTGTGCTAGATTTGAGCTGACCTATGCTACTTTGAGAAGCTGTGTGTTGTGACCACCTCAGTGGGGTATGGGAGTCCTGGAATGAAACAGTAGAGAGTGACATGTGTGCTCAGTCGTATATGTTTATGTAATTCATGTACATTTGGTTATATGCTTAATATATAAAATAAGTTGTATACTATTGATAGGTCATTGTAGAATAATTTCCTTACATAAAAAGAATAAGAAATTGTTATAGGAGATAGAGATTGATGAAATGTCATTTATGTAAAATACAAATGTAAAGTATAAATCCATGGAAAACGAACTTGGGAGTTTTACTCTGTAACTTTGTAGGCGACCTTTTGGTACGGAGTCATTAGCAAAGGAATGACCCTATGCTAGACCAATATTGGGAGCAGCAGAGTCCATGTGTATCCTCGAGGGTATGCCGTAAAACCTGAGGAGCAGTATTCGTGCAGGACTAGTATAACGGACGGCGTCAGGATGGAGCCAACCAAAGACAAAGGGTTCCAGAGATAATGGTTTTCATGCACATAACTAAATAATTATAAGGAAAGAATCTGAGAGTGAAAAGGTGTTTTGTATATTGAATTTTTCTATATCCTGATGATTTTGTATATATGTCCAGGTGAACACATGTGTTAATTTATTTCATGTCGTTGTCTTATCTTTTTGCTACGTTTTAGGGTGAGCCCCAACCCAAAATTATTTTATTCATTGACTATGTATGCTGATAGTGAAAATACATACCGATTGCATATCTGTACTGAAGCATTCCAACACCGTGAGCGGCAAAGTTGTCATAGAAACCTTCCCAGGAAATAAACAAGTCACTACTATCAGAGATGTACCCTGCGTCAGAGTGTATGGTCACTGACCCCAAACTTGGGACGGTTTCGTCTATTATCAAACCGTCACTGCAACCTTCGACTTTTTCAAAATGTTCCACAAAGTTCTGTCTCGTCCGATTACACGCCGGACTCCTGGCACAGATGTAATATTTACCCTCATGAAGGTTTAACTTTCCAAATGAAACAACTCCTTCACTTGTTTCTGCGTACACAAAGCAATTGATGTCAACTTCACAGGCATCGTTTGGGATTTCTTTCTTCGTCATCAGGTACCAAGTCACATCTCTGTCCTGGAGCCCAATCATGAACGCGCCAAGCTGCAGTTGGTTTCGACTGTAATCTAACTCATTATCGTGAATGTTATTTAATTTCTCGCCAATATTTGAACTGAATATTAATAACTTCAATTCAGAAAAGTCAACTGAATTCACGTCAATGTCATACACAATGTCTTTAGGAAATTCATTTTGATGAAATTGTACCTGTAAAGGTTCGCACTTTGTTATTTCACTTCCGGAATGACAAAATGTTTGCAAACAAATGAAACGTTGTGCAAATACATCGGTAGACAACTGCACGCAAGCTGTTATCTGTAATAAATTAATGGTTATGTCAATCACACGTACAAAGCTGAATGTCGGAAATGTCAACGGCCTAATAATAAAAGTCATAGAAACAAAATCATTTTATTGAAGTAATTTATCAAAGCATAGTAAAACAAGGAAATTGGAAAATATGAAGTAACACAAAACATCAATGGTATGTTTTAAGCTAAACAAAAATCTTTTTTTTCTGTGTTTAAGCCTTTCTAAAACTGCAGGTAGTTTAACATAAGAAAAAAGACAAAGTACCACCTCGTCCACACAAAAAGGCATAATCCGAGCCTATAATCGATTTAAAAGAAGGCCACAAGAACTGAACAGACAACAGAACAAAAAGAAAGAGATATATGCCCCCTCCCTTTTAAGAAGTGTACATATTTTACCTCATGGTTTGGTGCTGGTTCTACAACATGTGTGGTCCAAGCTTGTTGCGAAGATATACCGCTGCCATCATCTGCGATTCTCCACTGGTAAAACAAGGCATTCGAGTCCCCTATTCTAGAGCACCGAACCTCGCCCCAAGACACATTGACATTACTACAATTGTTGGAATAATCCATGATAACGGCTTTTAGTGATTCCGTGTCTGGTACAAGTTCTATGCGGAAGCCATCGGAAACAACTCCAGCTAGACATGTTGTTCCGAAACATGGTCGGACTTCAACGAAAACATATTTTTCGTCCGTAATTGAACTTGTCAAACTCATATTCCGCGTGTTCGCAGGAGTGATAATTGTTTCAATAACACTCGCACTGTTACTGTCTGTTTCGTTAATAAACAAAGATATCTCAAAGTGTGTAATGTAATCAGAGTATTTTTCCACCTGCCAGTGTAGCGATATCGGAATGTCTGCAAAATGGTAATCAACGTCCTCTTGGCATCTCAATATATCGTAGCTCACATTCGCGGCGCCTCCCAACTGATTTGAAACTATCACAAATACCGGACGATAAACAAATGGCGAAAACGTAATACGGCCAGGTTTGCTTTCGATGAGAACAACATCATCACTGGTAATGGCGACGACGTCACTTAACTCTTCAGGGTACTGCACTGTATAGTAATAGGCGACGTGGAATATTTGGTCACATGTTGCAGTAGTCCGTAGAGATGTGTCGTTTTCAGGTGGGTGCACAGTCCATTGACACACGAAAGAATTACTAGTACACCCTGGTCCATCAAAGACCGATATTGCGTTCACAACATCATTCTCAGAAAGTACTTTGAACCCATCCGATGACGCCAGCGCCGTGCCCGCGCTGTTGTTTACTCGCAGTACTGCAAAATAGGTATTATCTTTGGCGAGAGATGCATTACTTTGACAGATGAAGTTTTGATTCCCCACTGTCAGGAATTGTTGGATGTCGTCGCTATCTGGACTGCTACCTAGACCGACCTCGACAGTCACGTTTGCCATGTGATCGGATACACCGGCCCACGCTACACAATACTCGGTCGGTGAAAACGAAACATCTTGGTCGATGTATGGTTCTGCTGTTAGTCCAGGATGTATATCTTTCACTGACCCGATGCTTGGTCTATAGATTGTGGGGATGTAAATAGTTTCGGTCATAACAGTGCAGTAATAACCAGCAATGTTGAACACGTGCAATTCGACTTGTAATGGATAATTTACGTCCATTATCAACTCCTGGAGATATTCCATAGAAAAGACAAAACACTCAGAGATGTTTGAGCAGATTGTTGTATCCAATGTTTCCCAAGATGAATAACCTAAATTTCCATCATTTTCCTGAAAATCTGTTGAAGATATAAAATAGAAAAGGAATCATTTACATGAATGACAGTAGTTTAATCACAGAACACTTACTGTTCTATTAAATATAAGCTGACAATTTCTGTTTATTGCTATACATCTTATGAACCTGCCACATTGTTGTATAATAAATGTATTATTTTGTAAACAGAAGTAAAACCAACTATATTCTTATAAACTGGCTATTTTTAACTTTTTAACATAATATACTCACGAATCCTATAGGAAATTAATGAAACTTGTTCTTGTTGTTCATCGTCTGTAAATGTATTTTGGTTCAAGTTGATAACGAGATGAGAACCGTTCTGAGAGGTTTGTAGTGACGACGGACATATAGGCGACGATTCGTCAATTACAACAGGACCAAATAAGGCTGTAGAGGAAAGACCGGCTTTGTTTAAGGCCTTGATGAAGATGTAGAACTCTGTTCCGGTAGTAAAGCCAAGATGACGTTGTTTGAAGAAAGAGTGGTTTTGGACAGATTGAAAGTCCTGAAGGTCTGGCGAATCAGCTGAGAGACTGGTTGAGCCAAATCCAACATACACTGCATCGAGTGGTATGATGTTTTCCAGGAATGACCATGTAAGCCGAATAGTGTCAATAGGAAGGTAAAACTGATGAAGATTTGTCAAACTGCAAACATCAAATGTCTCTGTTGTGCTATTTTCCAATGATAGCAGGTTAAGCTCAAATCCATTTGTAGTATCTGTACATGGAACAGAACAAGATGATACTCCAGTTATGTTAGTCCTTGTAAGCTTTGCAGAAATGAGCCATATGTCGTGATTGTAGCATACTGTGTGTTTACTAGCTCTTGCTTGGGAGAGTGTCACATCAGTTATTTCCGGAGGAGAGTCACTTTTTCTGAAACCATCAGAACATATGGCTGAGGACGGTTCCATGGCACGATTGAATGCAAGAACGGTAACAAAATATTTCCCTTCAGTTTGTATTTCAAACTGAGTTGATGTTAACGTAGTATTTTTATACTGGATATGTCCCGTAAAATTTTGCAGTGAAGTCATTTCATGCTTTTGGGCACATCTCGTTGCAAGAGCTACTCTGTAAAATTCAATTCCACTTTCATGGTCAAGGAAACCATGCCAGTGAACATGAATGTATGACCCGCTTGTATAGTCAACATCGGCTTGATCATCTGTTCCTTCGTATACAACGCCATCTTCCGGCGGCGATTCGTCAACATGCACGTCAACAGAAAGAGAAGTGGTCAACAGAGCCGCATTTGTTACCTCAATCTCGTACCGGTACATCCGGTTGTGGTTACCTATATGTTCGTTGTTAACGGTTAATGTATCAAGGTCAATTCTGAAGTGGAAATACTGACAGCTGCCAACAAATGGACATAAACAGAGCTGGGGTTCTTGGCACGAAGTCTGAAAAGAAATATTAATGTTTGTAAATAAATATTTTTGCATTAGAAAGGTATGCCTTTGTAAAGTAAAGTATTTGAATCAATCTAATAAAGGTTATTAAGATGCTTTTGTTCATTATTATTTAAATATAAATCATGATAAATATATATGCTAATTTACACAATCAAAATGAGATAAACGTAAGGAGTTTTATCATCATTATGTCATAACTTTATCGATGTGTGTTGTTTAGTTAGTGAAATTAAAGATTAAATAGATAATACTTTTACTGCATATTGTTATGCATTTTTAGCTTTTATTAATACATTTCCGTTTCATAAGCTTTTTGATAAATTTTATGAAAGTTTTGAAAAACACATTCTTGAACTTTATTTCAGTTATAAAACCACGGGAACTTGAAAAGCTATACAGCATGTTAAAACCAACCTCGGGGTCGGTTTGTCTGACACCTTCAGCTCCTTGTCCTAGAAGTGTTTCCGGGTCGGTTTCATAGAACCACCAGAGAACCTGTATAAGCCCACTGTGTGTGTCGTATGAATCAAACTCCAACTGCATTCTAAACAGATCCGTGGAGTTGTGAACAAACAATTGTTGGTGTCCTTCCCGTACTAACCAGGCGTTAGATATTACTGGAGGACTTGCGTCAATAAAGACTTGAATAGATTCATGAAAAGCATTTCCTACAATGTCACTAGCATTTAACATGAATATATATATATCACCATCGACAACTACATGTGGTATGCAAACACTCTGAGAAGAAACGTTACTGATGCTATCAGAAGATATTGTAATGTTTTGACCAAAAGTTTCCTTTGTAAGTTCATAACTAAACATGCTGATTCCGTGTACGTTTGGCGTGCCCGTAACAGGCAGTGTGCCCATTGTTTGGTCGTATGCCTGCTGCACGAGTCCATGGCCATCCGCTTGTATGGGTCTGAGAGGGTTAAAATGTACGAACTTATTGTTATAGTACCGGTCACGCCAGCTGACACATACATCACGGTGTGCAGTTTGCCATGTATAGTTTGTATTTACTGCAGCCGACGATACATGCAGCTTATATGTTGAGTCGACTTTGATCAACGATGAGTTGTCGTAGAGGATGAATCGTCGAGTCTGTCGGACGTTATTTGCAACGTCCTTGACCTCTAGCAAAAGGCCATATAGGGCGGGTTCATGTTCAGGTAACTGTAGGGATATCATAGAATTCTGTATCATGTCTATATCCGTCGTACCAGCTACCTTTCCACTGTCCATGAATAAGTTGTGACTTCCGCTTTCTTTTACGTCATGAATCGTTAACCGAAAAGACTCGATACCAGAGGAATGAAGGGTGTTTCCCCCTGCCGGAAATGGGTCCGTCCAGCCGGAAGTAGACAAGGATATAATTCCGCTCCTAGTGATACGTGACGATGCAGTCAATGTTTCATCAGTACATGAACTGATTACACTGCAATGTTCAGGTTTAGCACTATCATATATATAGCAGAGATCGCGGTACCGTTCAGTCTTTGTATATCTCTCCGTCCGAGTTGAATGAGTCTGCATGTTCTTGGATATGAAACGTCCCCCAGCTTTTGGATGAAACCGCAAGCATAACCTAGTGAAATGAAATTAATTAAAAATTTCTCTTTGGCTAACATTTAACTGACTGTGTGGCTCTAAGTTTAACTTTCTTGTCTCGTTGAATTTATATAGGAGTGCAATATCATATTCTACATTAACGTTGAATTGACGAATGTGAAATCATTAGGTGCATTATACACTTTCTACACTTTCTGAAACGTTTTAAATGAAATGCTGATTTGTTTTGTATTCTAAAAAAATTAAACTAATAAGCTTTCGTAGGCTTCGAAAAAGAGGAAGTGGCAGTTTGGTTGGATTTTCAAAACATAATAACGAAATCTAAAACTTTGTGATCACAAATGACACATATTATTGACCCAAGATAAAATACACACATTTAAAACAGGATACTACTAATCCCTAAAAGATTTGATGATGGTTAACGTTTGACGGATCATCACGTTATTATATTGTTTGTAAGAAAGACAATCAATGCGGGGAACTATCATCTGTTAAACAGAGCGACAAATATACGATTGGCTGATTCAGGACGTATGCATTAAATCATTGCACATGATTTGTAATCTGATGATCTATATGAATCTTAAATATGTTAAAAGTAAAATATATCTTAATGGTATAATAACTTAATGCACGAACCTGTTTAAATAATGTGGTTTGTGAAAATAAATCTAAGCAATTCGTACCAACTAGAAAAAAAAACAGGTGACAAAAGACCTGTAGTATCCTTGTGTAAGCGGATAGCAGTCAGGTAAATGGCAGAGGAATCTGAGGGAAGTATGAACATTAATTTCGACTATCATACCACCAATGTGTCGCTTCTCTATTTAGATTTATATTGACCTAGATATCGACTACATAGCCTCCTCTCCCCTTCAAAGTGTAGACCAACGCATGAATAACTCTTTTAATCTGGGTAATTTTTCAAACTTTCCAACCTTTTAAGTATTATAATATAGATTCATGACTCCTGTTGTAAGGAAACGTGTGTTGTTATCGCCCCCCAGCTTTAAACCATGTTTCATGAGGATGAAACATACTACTAACGGTAACAAAATATTTTCCTTACAACAAAGGCAATATATATGTTATTGTATCGAAACACCCCATTAACATAATACTTATAATGGTCAGGAATACGAGCTTGTTTTGCCATCATGCTTCAGTTCACTTCTCGTCTACTTTTCTAGGGAGGCTCCAAAAAGGTAAATATGACGGGGAAACTCAAACGCTATATGAACGAAAGACAACGTTTGCTTTCCTCATCATGTGATCGATTTCATCCAATCAGATAAGTTGTGACATTGATGAAGATAGATTTATAACCCTTTCAACAATGGTGGTTATCTCCATTGATTATCAAATCAATCGAAGAGTCTTAACTTGACATGAAATGTGGATAATGAAAGTAAAACAAATAAAACAATTCGTGTAATTCATTTCCCCCGCTTTCAGGGCATGTTTTAGATGTGGTATGTCGTGATGTGGTTAACTGTGTGTAAATATGCACAGATCATATTCACGAGGACTGAGCCTGATACATGTCAACATGTACGTGCATAACAAATTACATTGAAATCGACCATTTACTAGGGCGGTAATTCTATGGAAATCAATCAGCCAGTCACAAGTTTGTAACCTCATTAAGTAAACGAAAATATGTAAGGATCAAATGTTTAACATTGAACTAACCCACAAGAATGTTATGCATAATACATTTCGTTTAAATTGACATATTATAAGAGAAGCTTTTGTACGAAAACCAGTCAGCCAGTCACAAGTTTATTACCTCATTAAGTAAGCGTAAATATGCACTGATCATATTCTTGATCGAACTCAGCGGGGGATAAAAAGGGATAAACCAATAATGGTCTTACTTGAAAAAGGATCAACCCTCACGTTAAGTTTGAAAGAAATCATGTTATTAGTACTTAAACCATGTTCTGTTATAGGAGGCACCCTGGCGATTGGAACTGACCTGTCGCTCCATATTTTATCTTTTACTCTCTCGTACAGATATTGTCATTTTTTAGGTACAAGGGACATCTTAATTTTAATATGCTATAAATCTGAAAAAATAATTTTAATTGCCCTTTCATATTAGCAGCAAGCATTGCCAAATCTTCTCATTATCATGTATTGAAATATCAATAACACTAGAAACATTACCTTTGGCCGTTGGACAAAGAGTGAGACACAGCTATTGTCTGGTCACTGGGAATGTACAGAGATTGTGGTGAGTCGCTGTTCGGGTCACTGTGGATAGTTTTAGTGGCTAACACTGCTTCATAGCCTACGGGAAAATGTCATAAAGGGTTGCATTACTTATTAGAAAGCTTTATAAAAGAAGAAATTCCCTTTTTTTTAAATTTAAAGCATTCATCAATCATCTCTGGTATATATATTTTTCAATGTTCTGGTATTTTATTCATTTCACAAAAAAACAATCACGCTTAATCCTAGGGTTTATCCATTGTGTGAAAGAAACTAATCAAGGAACAATATTATATTATAAATTTAATTATAATCATAACTGCTATTGGATGTAATATTTTAAAAAACAATTTTTCTACTAAATTTTAAGAATCAATCTATGGCGTACCTGTAACTGTCTTTTTCACAGTATGTATTTGGACATCAGTTATTCCGAACACCTCACTGACGACAAACGCTGGCCTCGTTACATGAGTGACGTCGATAGTATAGTCAAACGTTGTGGAGGTCAATATACTATCAATCTGGAAGTTCCCGTAGAAATCTTGTTGGTTATCACAATGTGATGATCCAACAAATGGCGACATTCTAGAAGCACCGCTTGATGCTGTCACTCGCATACTACAGCTTGTGATGTTTGGTAAAAGGTTAGCTGTAATATTAACAAAATGTATTGGTTATATGTTTAATAAACCAAATAACAAACCAAATTATCTACAAACGAAAAATTTCTATGCAGAAAAGAAATCTACTAAATAACTTAAGGCCTAAGGTTAGTGGACTGAATAAATTATTACGGCGACCCCAAAATATCCCGGAAATTTTAAAGCTTACTTTTGTCTTAATTGCTACTCCAACATAATTTATATATGGCACAGGTTTAAACTTGGAAATACGACGAGTTCAACTGAAAGGAACAAATGTTAGTTTTGCTAGGAGACAAAAAGTTAATTTCAATCGCTGCACATTCGTCATCACTTATGAACACTAGATTATTGCTGGAGAAAGTTTTTACAGAAAGGGAGATATAGCCTACACAAGAATAGGAGTATGGCCTCCGACCGTCGCGGCCACAATGTGTAGTTAATACAACAATAAGTATACAAGGACTTTTACGTATAGATTTAATAACTCTCTCCATGAAAGAACATCTATTAACAATCATCCATGATCAAATAACTATAATATTAACTGTTAAAATATTTTCAGTCGTTAAAGAATCAGTTTCTTGAGGATGGTTTCAACTGGCAAATAATGATGAACACTTCTTAGATAATAGATAATTGTGAAAGCATGCATCGTATTCGGATGCATTATTCTAACGTGAACTGTAAACCAGTTTCCACATATAACTATTAGAAACTTACGTTGACAAGTCGCACTACTGCTGTCGTAATATCTTGTAAACCCAGCAGAACAGGCGCAGGTTCTTGCGTACTCGCTGTTACATGTACCAGGCCAGCACCAACGGTTCTCCCAAGAACATTTTCCTAGACAAAAAATAACGGTTATTTGACTTTCAATTTTAACAAACGAGAGTGTATCGAAACCAATTTTCTAATTCTTCTCTTTTGTATTTGTTTATTTTACTATTTATTCATTTTATGAAATTTTTTCGATTTTGGTTTTTATTAAAGTATTACTATACTATAAGCGGAAGCTTGATAAAATTAAGTTTAAAGATGATATCTTTGATTATTGCCAACAATTAAAAAGTATTTAAGTCGATTTGCCTCAAGCCATAGGCTCAGGAAAAATAAGAAAAAAAATATTCCCCTTTAGTTAATATTATTGTGTTGACAAGTGGCAATTGAGTGTTATATGTGTAGTAAACGCTAAAGGTAACGTTGAAATTTGATTATCATGAAATCACAATGAAGGCCACCTATTCAACACATGTTATATGTTATTTTCATAGTATATTCTCAACAGGTAAGCAACATACGTAGGATAGTCCCGAACACGTGTATGTAATTTGTTTTTCATTATTAAGGAAACTTACGTGTGCATCTCGAATCGCTGTCGTCAAGTTTGTATAAATCCATGTTGGAACATTTCAAACACAAGGCTGGAATCGCAGTATTGCAGCAGGATGTCTGACAGTTTGCTATATCTGTATGTCAATATAATCAATACCAACAGGATGTCTGACAGTTTGCTATATCTGTGTGACAATATAATCAATACCAACAGGATATCTGACAGTTTGCTATATCTGTGTGACAATATAATCAATACCAACAGGATATCTGACAGTTTGCTATATCTGTGTGACAATATAATCAATACCAACAGGATATCTGACAGTTTGCTATATCTGTGTGACAATATAATCAATACCAACAGGATATCTGACAGTTTGCTATATCTGTGTGACAATATAATCAATACCAACAGGATATCTGACAGTTTGCTATATCTGTGTGACAATATAATCAATACCAACAGGATATCTGACAGTTTGCTATATCTGTGTGACAATATAATCAATACCAACAGTATATCTGACAGTTTTCTATATCTGTGTGACAATATAATCAATACCAACAGGATATCTGACAGTTTGCTATATCTGTGTGACAATATAATCAATACCAACAGGATGTCTGACAGTTTGGTATATATGTATATCAATATAATCAATACCAACAGGATATCTGACAGTTTGGTGTATCTGTGTGTCAAGATAATCCTTGCAATGCAATTTAGCTGACAGTTTGGTATAACTGTAAGTAAAGATCATCAGTACACAATAGGATCTCTGACAGTTTTCTTTAGTTGTAAGTAAAGATCATCAGTACACAAAAGGATACCTGAAAGTTTGGTAAACATGTATCTTTGTGTCAAGATAAACATTGCATTGTAAATTATCTGACAGTTTGTTGTATTTATATTTGAAGATAATCAAATCCATCTTTAAAACAACACAGTTGTGATACATAGGTGATATTAGTGTAGTGACATAATCTATACACAGCTATACACAGCAAACACGCTCTACCCATGTGTGTGGTTGAAATAGACTCTATACTGTTATGGAAGTTCCTAAAGATAGTGTATAAGGAACGTATGGCAACAGAGACTAATCATATTTGATAAAATTAAACTGTTAAACTTAGAAATATGATATAACAATATATCAAGCACAAACAAAATGAAAAATCAATTTCAGATCAAATTTAGCATGAAACCGGAATAATAACGTCATGTTTACGTCATTCTTATAATACTATGGAAACATCTGATTATTTGGAATTGGTATTGTTTGTACAAAATTTACCTGACGACACATGTTAATTTATGTTTGTTAATGAAAATTATCTTTTTTAAATTGCGATCCGTAAATGAGCTTCACAGTCACAAAAGATAATGTTTCAGTAAGTAAAACAAAATTACAGCATGACTAAATGAGAGAGTAACGCAAACATAAAGTAATGCCTAAGTGTAAATGATTTATATAATGAAGACATATCATTGAATTGGTGACAAAAGTTGCGCTTTCAACAGTTGCCATATTAAAGAATATCACATATTATTTAAATTAACGGTTTTGTCATATTTGTCTAAGTAGCGGTGGTATTTTAACTGTGACCGAGGAAATTACACTTACCACTACATGGACGACAGGTTGTCGTAACCGAGTTCGAACCTGAACAGTATGCTCCATTTCCGACAGGGCTGGGGTCATTGCAGTAACGGTACCTCCTCTTTGTTCCAGACTCACACGTTACAGAGCATGCGCCCCAACTTTGCCAACTACCCCATCCTCCATTAACTTACACATAACAAACAATAAGTATTACATGATTGTATCTTTTTGAAATGCTCAACATACCGGTTCAATAATTCTACAATCGTCAAAATAGTTTTGTATTGTACTCTAATGTGTAATGTACATCATTGACCATGAAAATCGTTTAAATATTATAATGAACAATAAATAGATATTCGATTAAAATTTTTTGATTGTTTCAAAACCATTGTTCTGACAAAATGTAAGTTAATATTGTGCAATAGTGTGTAATGGTGTCAGTTGATAGCTTTTTCATTACAGCATGAATGCACCAGAAAGTTAAAAATGAATTTAATCAAAAGTTATGAGGTACCGGTGATGATGAAGTTGATCTTTTGTAATACATACCACTACATGTTACAATCAGGTCCTTGGAATTACTATAGCTCCCGGTAACGGAACAAATTTGGCCGGAAGGACATGAAGAGGGATGGTTACAAACATACCACCGCATGTACTCTTTCTAAAAATTAAGAAAGTTAAGATTTAATTATCTTTTGTGGTCATTCATTGTTTATTCTTTCTAAGAAGATCAGTGTTTCGTGCCATTAACTGTTAACCGCAGAAGAACAGAAGAACAGAAGAACCACCTCTGTTATGATAACTAACACATTTTTTTATCCATGTTTTAATGAAGTCGACATGTTGACGACACTATCGCAGTGTATGCTAGGACGCCAAACAGCTTAATTGATACATTTTTTCAGTTATTTTTAAACTGTCATCACATCAGAATGTTTGAATCCTCTGTTGCAAATATTTCGTCTAAACTAATACAAAGTAAATTAGACAGCAATAGTAATAAAAATGATGAAGAATTGAAAATAAAAAGGAACTTACAAGTTATAAGAAGACGGAATTATATGAAACATCTTCAAGACATTAAGGTAATAAAGGAGTTCCAGAAGGCCAATATAGTTGTGATTGTAAATTAACTACCTGATGTTACAAAAAATAGAACTGATCTTGAAAAGATCTTTGAAAAACAACGGTAATGCTTTTTGAACTAAAATGTAGCCTTTCACGTTTCTATATTTTATATATCTAATAATACCACCTACATTGGACTCGACTCCGCCTTTCACCTCGTCCACTTCCTCCCATGAACAACCTGTCCGGCATTCCTCTTCCAGTTCATAAAACCAACCTCGTTTTCTACGTTTGTGAAGAAATGCATGAGCCTTTTCTTTGGAGATTATAGGAGGTTTCCCTTTTAAAAAGATAGATTATAAAGCAATCACTATGGATCTCATTGATATGTTAAAGGGCATATCTAAACACATTTAGTATTTTATCAAATTTATCAAAATAATTGACAATGAACAAGAAAATTATTTTGACATTATATGAAGATATGTATACAAAGTTTCCTGTATGAAAAAGAAGTCTCGAGTAAATCCAGTTTGTTTTGGCCAGTTTTGATTATGCTCGTTAGTGCATTTAGTGGTTTACATTTTCATTATCATCTTTCTTACTTGGAATACATTACTTTTACAATTAAGTTTACGAATTTGCCTAGATTCTCCCTGGACCCCTTTGAGGGTCTCTATGTAAAGTTTTCCTTAGTTGAAATTTTGCCCTAGTTCATCGATGTTGAGATGGAATTAAGATTAAAACAGTTCTTATAATATTATATCAAATGGCAAACGCTTTGACAATTAAAATTATACTAACAATGAGAGGGCGAAATAATTATAACGCAAGAGGTATTGCCCACCTCTATATCCAGACCAGACAATACGTTATAGTCTTCAAACATTTCTGAAACTATGTTATTTGTTTTATGAACCAAGTAATAAGGATATCAACACTTTGTAAGGAAATAAAACATGAACATTTACATGACGTTAAATTGAAATTTTTGAAAAATTGAAATATCAGAGAAGAGAGTGATCGTTTTTGAAAAGCGACCATTCAAATCATTCAAAAATACCTATTTAAAACAGTTGATATATTACTTCTGTTTCGTTTCCGTCAACCCGTAAATATTGAGAAGAAGTAAAACAGAAGTTTAAAATATCTAATCTTGTCAACTGGTAGGCGGCCCCTTAGATTGTTGATTGGCCAGGTCATTTGGTCAATACTTCAAGGAGAGCATTTGTATAAAGTTTTAATCAAAACCAGCCTGACGGAGACTGAGAATAAGGCCTAGTTTATAACTGGTCAGTCGGTAAACTTCGATTTCAACTCAGCCCTAAAACTAATAACTGGTTCAGAGATTATCTTTCGTACCTTTTTTTTAATAGTCACTTACTCGAGTATTTCTCAAAATTTATTCATAGGGACTGTATATCTCTTTGTTATATGTCGTGATATGTAAGTATTAATGTTTGTCGTAGGATTGCCTTTGTCTGGACTGACGTTATTACGTCTTTGCAAAAATTACTCACATACTTAGTTTAGTCAGAGTGGGAATCACCAACTTCGTAAAAACGCTGTAAGATTTGGTCAGAGGAGCTAAGATGTAGAATGTGGAGATGCAAAAGGGGGAATTATTATATCTCTTTAATATCAGCGACCGATATCAAACAAATTTCACTAAACCCTTACAAGTAACGTTTTGAATCAAAATGATCAAATGAACAAAGTGACGAATTGGACAGGCGATGCTTCATCAATGCTCCACATGGTAAGGTTAACCAGTCAGTGTATATAAATAGACAGGCCTAGTTAGCTATTCAACCAAATTCAAATATTGAAATAACCGTATCTCTTCCAGTTTGTTACAATCAAGATTGATTGAGCAGTCAGGTTGTCTTAAACTTATATAAAGATAATACCTTAACTACGTTTACTCCCAAAATGACACAATACCATCAGAGACAAAATTTACATACGTCTCGAATTAGAATGGTTGTTATTTAAATGTTTTGATTAAATATTATATGCTTACAGCACAATTGTTTCATTTTTGCAATCACATTTAAAGGGACCAGGTATTATGTGTGTATAAGTTACCGTTATTTCACGTACTATTAAAACATTCAACCAGGTATTCTGGGTGATTTTATTAAAAAATAGGTTTAAACATCTTTTGTTGTTGTTCAACCACCAATCATACAGCACAATCTTGACAATGAGTAGTTATAAAATGAGTGTTCAAACTTATGAAAAAACCAAGGAATTCAATAGATACAAAATTTGACAAGGAAAATTCATTTAGGAAAATGTATCCTTTTTGTTTTTTGTCTCTTATATAGAAGGGAGAATAATCAAATAAAAGGAAACACACTTTATTTTGGTATTCTATGTAACTACAAAGTGTTTTCTATAATTGTATGTCATACTTACGTCCGCATTGTATGAGCATATGGGTAGAGTTCTCAACTGATAACCATACACAGGTGAGTGGGCGACAACGGGCGTCACATATCTCTCGAGGAGAAACTTTTGTTTTTAAACCCTTCAGTGTAAAGACATTTCAAAACATTAACGTGTACAAACTCATATCATCAAACATTTTCGATCGGAAATTTCTCCAAAAAGTCATATTTTCATCTTGAGGAAGACAATTATGATATACAATTGCTATGCATAGTAGGAAATATGTAAAACAACAGCATTTCAAAACAGTCACACATACGAAAGACATGATTTATATTCTTATTGTTTAGCGTTCATTTTGAAAATGTTGATTATAATAGAAATTGATATACAAAACTTAACCTCAAAAACGTTATCATAAAACCAATATACTTTGATAACAAAACATTCTGGTTACCTCGTAAGGAACAGCGCAGCCTTCTTTACTTGTACATTTGTGAGTGAAATCAGTTTTCACGAAGTTGTTTGGATTGTTATTCAGGTCGGTCATAATTTCACCTCTAGTTCTCACTGTTATTTCGTAAAAATAGAAAGCATTAATAAATTTTGAAGTGATCGAATATTGCATGAACTGTTCAGAATAATAAAAAAAAAATCTATACCTATAGCTTCACATTTTGCTAAGGATCACCTATATTTTGAAAAAAAATCAAAATGTTGGAAAGGATATTATATTTCCTTCCGTACTGTTTTGGGCGAATATGTTAGCCTTCCAAATCGTCCTGTGTTGGTGTTCGGTCAACCATAAAAGCACGTGCATCCTTTCGAAAGCTAAGCTAGTCTAAGCAAGGCATTGTTCAAATTGTTAAGGGAATCAATTTGATGAATATTCTTTGCGTGTTTTTGTTTTAATATGGAACTAAGACGAAGCAGACAACGGTTAAATGACGGTGAAATGAATAGAGGCGTCGAAATGCTACAAGCTAGCATGTCTCAGCGTCAGGTTGCAGCAGACCTTGTGGTGTCTCAAAGAGTGGTGGCAATTATATGGAATCGTTTCCAAACTAACGGAAACCGTTCCAGACGTCATTCTGGAGGTCGTTCGAGGGCTACAACGCAGCGCCTTCAGACTGCCACAGCTTTACGAAATGACCTCCTAAATGCTTCTGGTACCCGGGTTGCCACTCAGACAGTTAGGAACCGTCGTCATGATGCTGGTTTAAGGTCACGTTGACCAGCAATACTAGTTCCCTTAACTGCTCGCCATGTTAGGGACCGTTTAGATTGGGCCCAAGCTTACAGCACTTGGACTTTTCATAAATTGGAACCGGTTCTTTTTACTGACGAGTCCAGATTCTGTCTCGACTTCACCGATAGGTGCGTTAGATTATGGAGACAAAACCTGGGGAGAGGGTCCAGGCAGGTAACGTTGTGGAACATGACCGATATGGCGGAGGTTCAGTGATGATGTGGAGAGACATAAGCCTTCGTGGGAAAACTGACCTCCATGTCTTCCATAATGGTACCGTTACGGCCTGGATTTACTGCGATGAAATCCTGGATGCCTATGTCAGACCCTACGCTGGCGCTACGGGCCCTGACTTCATCCTTGTGGACGATAATGCTAGGCCACATAGAGCAAGGGTGACTGAGCAGTATCGACAGCACGAATGGATTGGCCAGGCCGCTCGCCGAATCTAAATCCCATCGAGCATGTGTGGGACATGCTGCAGACAGCTTTCTCTGCCAGAAATGTTCAGCCAAGAACGCCCCAGGAGCCGGAAACAGCTTTGGTAGCTGAGTGGAACGCTATCCCAAAAAACCGAATACGCAATCTCATTCGGGGCATCCGCAGACGTTGTGTAGCTGTAATTGATGCTCATGGGCGTCACACTCTATTCTTAAACAGTTTCTCTTTATTTAGGATGAGTTTTGTTCAATTTAAGTTTTTTAGTGAATACCTCTTTGTTTCCAATTCTAAGGGTAACCCTTTTCCTGTGGCTCATTTTTCGACTGTAATAACGATTTTTGGAAATTTTGCATGCTGGTGAATTAAGCAAACAATCAATGTTTCAAAAATAATCTCAGTATAAACTAAATATAATATTTATGTTCACATATGCCCCAAAATAAAAGTGATCCTTAGCAAAATACGAGTAGTATATATATTACTTTTTAATTTATATTTCCATCTTCCTTTAACCGTACTCATTCCGACATTTAAAAAAAAAAAAAAAAAAAAATTCTCTATACCGCGGACCTTATTTGCACTTCAATTATTATCCTATACGACGTTTTTAAAACGTCGATTTATAGGAAGAAACGTTTAAATCAGCAATGCTATACAAATGTATCGTTTAAGGGAAACAAAATTGGTATGGGTATCCAACAATGTATTTGTATTTTCATTGATTACAATTGATAGCAATTGCATAATATCATTTCGTCAATAATTGTGATATGAACGTAACATATCGTACTGGTATCTTTACCACAAATTTGTCACTAATTTGACAGGAATCGTATTTTAAGCTAACGTGATTAAATTTTAAACGATTAATTCATTGCCACATCGTTTTCGAGGTTGTTATTGAATCTTTGGAGTGAACACACAGGGGCAGGGGGTCTGTAACGTCAATATCAAACGACAATGTCTGCAATGACGGAAACCAGAGACAGGGAAAAACAATAGATTAATTTATCGCACAAAACATGATGGCATTTCAACAAAAAACGTTGAAATGATGTATGTATATAGAATATACAAAACGCAAGTAAATCTAAATTTTACATCAACATCCGACGATATTATTTCAAGAATTAGTTTTTATTTCATAGAACGTTCAATTTTGTCCACTTGATATGCAATATGCAATGGTTTGAAATATGCATATCGATAGGTATTCTTTTCATAGGAACTTTTCATATAAGACATTGATTTGATAAATTAAGCAAATTAAGCAATTCCGTAGGAAATCTTGAAACATTGCTTCCATTAAATGTACTAATACAGTTTTTCTAAAGCATCTGATTTGAAAACGTATCTATGAAAATGTTTACTTTTATTCACAAGGTTTATAAAGTTACTGTTCACGCGGACAACATAATTCATAGCTGAAAGATTGTTTGATTCCGGGAAACATTGTTAAATTTATTCTTTGTTAAGTGAAACACCTAAATTGTATCCCTTTAGTTAATTAATAACTTGTGGTGAATACAATACTACTTACATCATTATAGCATGACTTAATTGTATGACATGAAACAAAACGGATATTAAAAGGAATTTTGTTCTTAATCTGTGCGTGTGTTACGTTCATCTTTAATGGTCCAAGGTGGTAGATTATGCTGCTGGATGTTTTTCCCCCGAGGTTTGCTGTAACCTTGATGCCCACAGTTGTCTCTTTTGAGTAATGGTTTGGTTTATAATATGCAGACTTTACTAATTGATTTGAAATTAACGAGTACTCTAAACATTTTAAATTCATCAATTAAGTATTGTTATGCAACTCCCTTTCTGTTTCAACAGTTTGGACTTATTTTGATCTCAAAGTTTTTGGCACCTAGCATCCCCAGGGACAAAAAAAGATGCATGATGCAGTGTGATTAATTTTTGGCATACTGTATTTGTTACTAAAAATTAAGGGTGAAAACCCAAACATTTTGTCGAAATAATACTACACCTATCAGCTTTACCTCAGTAACTATTAAATAGAATAACGAAATAATTTAGTAACTTATACAAAATATTGCTGAAAATAAAATGTTACCAATGCTAACAATGAAGATTTCGACCTCTTTGATTTGGATTTTTTCTGCATAGTTTTGTGTGTTTTTAGATATTTCTGCTTAGTTTCTAAATAACTAAAACATTTAAATCTAGCAAGTCCCGTCGTATTCATGATTAGATCTATATAACATAAAAACGATTTCAATACGGCTATGGTTCCCATGTCAGTTATGTGGATCCCATCCCCTTTTTTTCTCTTCAAACTCTGATACGCTAGTATCAAATATCCTTCACATATTGAGGATCTTAAATGGCTTTATCGAAATCACGAATTTCATTACCCTCGCGTAAACCATTTCCAAAGGGACGAGTAAGGATTGCAATAATTTGCACAGTAAAAGCTCTTTTAGATATGTTTTGTTTATTTCAGTGGGGAATAAGTAAAAGCTGTAGAGTTGATTGTTTTGAAATAAGCAATCCTGACCGCACACTGGGGTTGGGGTTTAAATTGGAAAAGAATTGTCGAAAATTTCAAATCATGTCTCCTTCTGACCAAGATATATTAGGATCATATAATCTTCGTGGATGGAAAAGTCATCACCTGTGGTCACCTATTCCCTCCTCATAAGCGTTCTTATACACAGAAATAACACTTTCGGGTTTGTGTGCACATTATCAGAAGCAAAATTTTAATTTCAGTCAATGGTTAGAAGTTTGACTGAAAATTAAGTCCTTAAAAGAAAGAAAATCAAATGAACACAAATAACAACTTTTCTCAATGATCTTAAGGCATAGGGTACGTTGTGATTCCAATATAAACATCATTTAGTAACTAATATACTGGAAATAGGTGAAGATTTGTATAGTCTTTGTATCTTTTTATGTGATATGCTGGGCACTCAATCATTACAATAATGCTTTGTTACATAATAACAACAAATATCAATTGTTTTACATCGCAAGTAAATATAAAGCCTCTTGCCTTGAGTAAAATATAATGTCATACTAATCTGCAAAGGAAGCAGACATTTTAATGACAAACATAAGACGTAACATGACAATACAGTTTATATGTTTCTATCAGGAAAGTATTGAACATATTGTAGTTTAAACTCACCCCAGATTTGCAGCAAAACGGTGGCTACGGCATAAAGCATCATGTTTGAGGAAACCATCAGCGAAATCCACAGATTATTATTACTCCTGCATTGCTACTACATACTTTGTTTATCGTTTGTTGAAATAACATTGATTGTGGTCCTAGGTGAGGTGTGTCTGAGATAGACATACGAGAAGTATAAATAGACACTATCCACATAGCGCACCTATTTACTTCATGGTCTGGTTAAAGTATTTAACCAAAAACATGTATTAAAGAGAACAAGTTAAACTAGATCACAAAGTGAAATCCGGTTGTAGGCAATACCTTGATATCGGTATGGGCATATCATTCCAGTGAAACGGGGTACGTAAATACTACAAAGTATCGAATTGAATTGCAAAGATGAAGAAGAAAGATTGGTGTTTGATGGTATTTATGACATGGTGCTGTAGTGTTGTGGCATACAATTTCCATGATGGCTTGGATCACCATTATATCTACACGTCCGAGTCTGAGGTTTTAGGGAAGACGAATATTACAATTGTTTGTCACGTAAGTAATATGTGTTTTCAATATCGTTTCTTAATTTTCTCAATTGCTATATGCCAATATGTTTATCCTTATTCAAATCATACTAACAAATTAAACACAATTAAATGACAAACGGTGTAAGATATATTCCTTCGATATTCTGTTTTACAATCAATGTTTTTCTTTGATCACTGTTTTTCTTTTATTAATGTTCAAAATGAGGAATCGCAATTATAAATGTACAAGTTATGCATCTTCTGCTCAAACAGCCTATGTGTCTTTTTCATATTGAATATGATATTTAGTCCTACTTATTCATATCACACGTCTGTAGTGGTGCGAGTTATTGGTTTTAATATGGACGTAAAGCTAACACTGGTGATTGCACTTTTAAAAACATTGGTAAAAGAGACAGTATGTCAAAATGAATGACACTGCATCATACAGCTCTCTCGTCCTTCTTGGACTCATCAGTGATGCTAGAAATCTAAAAGTTTGAAATCAAAATTGGTCTAAACTTTCGTTGAAACGAGAGGCCCTTAATTAACCGTTAATTATATGAATTTCAAAACTATGAGATGTAATAGTCAATTTCATATAACATTATGCGTAAAAAAAATATATTATGAACCATACTACTATTCTTCATTGTGGCTACCAAGGTTACGGCAAACCTCGGAAATCTAACGGTAGAGTTTACACGAACCATTTTGTATATTGACATATTGAGTTTGCCTTCGTCTCCCAAAAATATGGGGATGTTAATAATAACGTTGATATCCCTTAATGCAATGAGTGAAAAAAATATTAAAAACCATATTTGAAGGCATGCATATTGTTCTCAAACATCATATTACGCTGCAAAGAACATAATGTTATTATGATATCATAACATTTTAAGAAGATGTAATAGTTATATTTCTTCGCTGGAAAAATACTTTTAATCTGTTTACTTCCAATTCAATTTCCAATAGCGCTCTAATTTCTAATTTGTTAGTAATTATAAATGCTTGTTAGGACAAGGGGTGCATTTTACCTCCAACTGTTACATAGTTAAACCACGAAACAAAATATGAACATGAAAACAAAATATGGCAGAACACAATGCTATCTAATAACAATGGTATACCTGTAAGCACTTGTGAACGACGCGGGAATGGCAAAAAAACAAATAAGGAATAATGTTTCTAAACAAAACAGATCTTAAAATAAAACACCATCAAAATAAAATATAGAAAATAAAAGCTCACACAAAATAAAACCTTTCCAAACAGAACACTTAATATATTTTTTCAAATCTGGAAAATATATGCTTTACAGTGAATCACCACTTTTCTGCTTCTAAACTTTCACTTGTGTTTCACAAAACGACTCTGAATGATACAAGGATTTAAACTGACATATTTTATATGTATGATGTTCTGCTTGCATAAGGTATAGTTATCTGCAAGATTAGGGTAATAAATATTTGAATGCGAATATATTTCTTTTAAAATGTTTTTTCATTTTCACGAAATTTGATTTGTAAAGGAACTCTTTGTTCGAAAACAATCGTAAACAGTAATAACGAAAAAGAGTTTCTTAACAACTCATATCTGTACATTTAAGGAAAATTGTACAATTTGATTTCAATTAAAATTTAGCTTATTCCAGCTGCAATATATCATTTTCTGTAAGAAATACATTCACACAATTTCAGTTTATGTTTGGAGAAAGGGACAAAATTGTTGTAATTTTTATTTAGCAAATATCCACACCTTTATCTTTTGCTTTATATTTAAGTTTGTAAAAAAATATCACAGATTTATGTTTTCTATTTCAGTTATACTTTAGCAAAAAATATCACCTCAAATTGGTCGGTGAACATTCATAACATCAAAAGATCTATTAGGTTATGTAAAAAAATGAGAAGTAGGCCTATAAATCTTAACAAACACCAGTGTAATCACCAGTCTCAATTTATTCTACATCTTCACAAAAGTCTGTTTAAGTTAAAATGAAATATTTTCATTATGGTCGTTTTCAAGTATATTATGCTGAGCAGATATTGTTATTTGAAGTTTACGTCTTCTTTCAAAACATAACTTTTTATATGCATTTACAGAAAAATCAATACACTTATCGAAGACGTTTGTTGTTTGTTTTAAAGCCAGTGTTGAACTAGATTATCTTTTCTATGAAATTGAAAAGACTTGTAATTAATATAAACTTGGTTTGAGGGTTTTAATGAAGAGGAAACTGAAGTCGTCTAAAGGTTTTCTGATTGTTCCCGTAGAACATAACGCAGAAGCAAAAATCCATATATTGATATGAAATGCACGATAGAATCAATTGATATGTGTACATAGTTAATTTACACATGGATATATGTGTGATACAAAATGCTTTTGTTATTTAGTAACATATTTTTTTCTTTCTGAATACCTTTTTTTTACCCAATTAGAAAATATTCCTAATTTGAAGTTGATATAATTCTAATAACAACTAAAGATATATCATAACAAGGATTTTTTTATTTTATTCGAAGAGGGGGCATTGTTGAAAACATCTTTTAATAATAATATTTATAATAGCTCGAGGTTATCATTTACCGCTTTATTACAACATAGTTCGTTGGTCGTCTCAAAGCGGTTCACAAATTATTAACCGTGGTTATAGGGCCTTTGCAACCAGCCGACACCTTTCTCAACACCCTGGGGAGCATACAGCCGTTGGTGCCATTTCGGCGCTCACAGCTAGCATTCTTCAATTCCTGCACTACTAAACCACGTACTCATTTACAGCTGCATTAATTTGAACAAGCGAAGTGAAGTATCTTGCTCAAAGATACAACACAGTGCCGTGCCGTGACTCGAACTCACAACCCTTCGGTCACGAGCCCGGCGTCCTACCTCTAGACTACATTGCCTCCCTTTTTATGTGTTTTGTTTTGTTTAAATTCAAAAACAATTGAACATCATCATCATCATCTATAAATTAGCATACATGTGTAAATTAACTATGTACACATATCAATTGATTCTATCACTGACTTTATAACAAACAAACAAATCTTTGGTCAGCGTATTGTATTTTCTGTAAATGCATATAAAAGTTATGTTTTGGAAGAAGACGTAAAACTTCAAATAACAATATCTGCTAAGCAAAATCTACTTGAAAACGACCATAATGAAATTATTTCGTTTTAACTTCAGCAGATTATTGCGAAGATTTAGAATAAATTGAGACTGGTTTTGGTACTGGTGTTTGTTAAGATTCATAGGACTATTTCTCATTTTTTACATAACCTAATAGATCTTTTTAGGATGTGAACGTTCACCGACCAATTTGACTTAAATACAAAATATAAACTTGTAATATATTTTTAAAAACCTTAATATTAAGCAAAAGTTATAGTTGAGGATATTTGCTAAATAAAAATTACAATAATGTTGTCCCTTTCCCCAAATATAAATATAAATTGTTTGAATGTATTTCTTACCGACAAAAAATGTATTGCAGTTGGAATAAGCTAAATTTTGATTGAAATCAAATTGTAAAATTTTCCTTGAATGTACATATCTGGGTTGTTAAGAAACTCTTTTTCGTTATTACTGCTAACGATTATTTTTCGAACAAAGAGTTCCTTTACAAATCAAATTTCATATATAATGAAAAAAACATTTTAAAAGAAATTAATTAGCATTCCAATATTTACTACCATAATCTTGCAGATAACTATACCCTATGCAAGTAAAATCTTAAAAAATAAAGCAGAATATCATACATATAAAATATGTCAGTTTAAATTCTTGTATCAGTTAGAGACATTTTGTGAAATACAAGTGATCTCTTTAGAGTTGTGATACCGTTCATAATATAAACACTATACTCGTTATATAATTTGGAATTACATGTAACTGTTTATTTTCTAAAAACAAATAATCGTATATTTAAGGGTTAATTAAGGGCATTATATAATTATGTATCGTGACCGAAGGATTCCGGGTTCGAGTCACGGCACGGCATTGTGCTGTGCTCACTTCAATATTATCTATTCTGGAGGTTTCCTTAGCGACAACAAATATTTGTTTTACGTGTGAATTTCCCTTTATCATTTCCAGCAAGCTTATTTGTAGTACAAACTATGTACATTGCAGAACAAAATCATTGTGATATAACACAAAAGAAGATTGTGCAAAAGCGAAACTAAAATCATGTTCAGTTTAAAGAACTCCGAGGGTGTGTGATTTTCAAAAAACATTTTAGATAGCGCCCTAATTGATTATTGGTTAGTAATTATAAATGCTTGTTAGGCCAAGGGGTGCATTTTACCTCCAACTGTTACATAGTTAAACCACGAATCAAATATATGAACACGAAAACATAATATGGCAGAACACAATGATATCTAATATCCATGGTATACCTGTAAGCACTTGTGAACGCTGCGGGAAAGGCAAAAAACAAGTAAGGAACAATAGTGTTCAATTATAGACTACATAAAAGATGCTTCCAAGCGAATACAAATAACACGTTAACAAACAGCAATGAGTGAAGAAAAACTAGTTAAAGGTGTACCGTATATATAAATGGTATTTGAGAGAGCATGTTTGCGTTTGTGGGTGGGAAATAGACCGCATATCACGGTATCAGAAAGATGTGAGAGTAAGTAATGGAATATGGTCTTATTCAATAATTTAGACACATATCAGTATTGTACTGATAAAAATTGCCAACATTTGTAAGAAGAAGAATCTGCATAACTGTTCAGGTATTTCTCACGCGATTGATCTTGAATTGATGTGTTTCTCAATATATAAAGCAAGTAAGTATAGTATTACAAATATATATGTAAATTAATTGTCGATAGAATAAATTTAAATTTGACTAAAGACACCCCCTCCACCTTAAAAAATCCGCATTTAATATTATTCAGGTGAATTATTTCAAATGTAACTAATGTTGAGACTCTACATAATCAGTATAATCTCATGTGTCATCGCTTTCAATGTCATTTAAGACATAAGAACTCAATATCAGTCTGAAAGGAGTTGTGTTTGCCATTCCGCAACGATTTAACGAAAAAAATATGGTTTTACTTTTCAACAGCGATGTATTAAAGCTACGAAATACATGTTTGTGTGTGTGCATGTGTTTTTGTTTTTAATCTACATAGTTAAAATCCTTATTATTGATAATCCGTTTTTCGTATTTTGTTTCTCCTAGAACAACATCAAATAATATTCAGTTTTGTTAATTGCAGTTAAGTAATCCGTCATTTACACAAGTTTATCTTTTTGTCGTACAGTTAAGAGTCCACCCAGTCAATCGGTCAGAAGATGGCATCAGACTTAACCGGCTAAAATTAGACAGCATCGTCATCCATCAGGGAAACGAATTCCGTAATTTTCATATACTTTACCTTTGACGCTGAACCATGTATTCATTTATTATTGGGTTACTGTATAAACGTAGGTGTAAATATTTTTGATGAACTCGATATTTTTGTTGTTTATCATGGGATGTATATTTTTCATTTGTTCATATTTTAGGCATCATTCGTCGTAAACTCAGATATCATGGAGAAGAATTATTAACACATATATAAAAACGTAGGTGCAACGTGATTTAAGATGTAGCAGATACATCCATAATGTGAAATTTCGTTAGTAAATATTAAACAGGTATTTACTGTACATTTGAAAACCATAACAATAATATAAAAAAGAAAAATGCGTCACCTTTGCTCTTCAATATACGTTTTGACTGAGTGACAAAAAGGATGATCATCAACTTAAATTTTATATGGAAACATGATTTTTCTTCCAGTTATTCAAAACCCGCGAAAATGGAATCTCTCGACAGAGTAAGTATAACTTATTTCAAACACCGTCACATCAAACAGAATTACATTAACAAACATTTTGATTTATTTTGATTTGTCATTTATCATAATATGATATATTTTTAATATGAAGAAGCTATCACGTTTTATTGCTTTAGTGTCATCAATTTGTAAACGTTTATAATTTTCTTTTGCTAATTATTGCAATGATCTTATGAACTTTATTTTTGTTAAAGCTTCCTGTTTACAATGGGCAGTGACGGTTTGATCGACTTAGTACATTACCATAGGGACGATGAAATCGAGGCGGTGTTTTTGAAAAAGGCTATAGTCAGCATATTTTCTGCGAAATCAAGGGTAATTATCATTTTGAATGTTTTCAAATTCTAATTATTTCTATAACGTGAGGTTATCCAGTAAAATGTTCTCGATGTTTATCATCTCACTTTGTTCTGTGCTTTATTAATCATTGTCAGATATTTTAATACGTATCCATAATTCTAAAGAGACCAATATCTGTTTATAAAAACTATTTATTTATTACTAATGAATTAATCAAAACGTTTTCTTTTCAGACTGCACATAGCGGATCAGTTGTAAGCTTTACAAACGTCGAATCGGATCACTCAGGTCAGAAAATTCTATAATTGTCATTGAAAATATAACTGGTACTACGGCATTGAATATAAAATATACTGAACAAAAAAAGAAACGCACAAAGTACCCCCCTGCATTACAACTTAGCTGTAAGGAAATAATGGAATATTTGGTGAGGTATTATATCAAGAACGATATCCCTTCTCAACAATTTACCCTAAAATCAGCCAAGCGTGACGATGTCATTGTGTGACTTAGTGAGCTAATTTAGTCCAAATCACGCGGCGTGATCAAGCCAAGCCGGAGTTTTTCAAACAAATAATCTCAACGGATACTCTAAGGTAAGTCACATTAATTTTCCACGTTGGCATTTTGATTTCGCCATTGACTGAGATGCCACGCTTAACGCAAATTCAGAGGGGTAGAGCAATTGCGATGTTGATGGATAGTCATAGCCAAACTGCTGTCGCACGGCAGTTTGGTGTTGGCCCGTGTACAATTAACCGTCTCTGTACACGTTTCCGTGCTACTGGGTTAGTTTCCGATCGTCCCAGGAGCGGTCGTCCGCGTGTAACGACCGCACGACAAGACAGGACGATTCGATTGTCGCACTTTCGCAACAGATTTAAGACTGCTGTAGAGACTGCGTCGCATACCTGAGGTACTCATGGCAGACCCATTAGTCCTCAAACTGCCAGGAACCGCTTGGGTGCCGAGAGAATCATTGCGCGCCGACCTCATGTCGGGCCACCTCTGACACCACGGAGGCGGCAAGTGCGTCTTGACTGGATGCGCAGACATGGCCCGAATAGGTTTGGGATGCGTCGATGGAGGTGTGTAATGTTCACCGACGAGTCTAGTTTCTGTCAGACTCAGACGGAAGAAAAGGGTATATCGTATACGCGGTGAGCGTTTCGCCGACGCATGCGTTGCTGAACGCGATTTATTCGGTGGGGCTTCTGTAATGGTTTGGGGAGGCATCTCCCATGGAGTAAAATCCCCCTTAGTGGTCCTGGATCAAAACCTTAATGCCGTTCGATACAGAGACCAGATCCTCCAACCACATGTCCTTCCACTTCTAAGACGTCATAACCTAATTTTCCAGCAAGACAATACTCGACCACATGTTGCCAGAGTCTGTCGTGATTTTCTCACGGCAAACAACTTTCAGCCTCTGGAATGGCCCCCATATAGCCCCGACATGTCTCCCATTGAGCATCAGTGGGATGAGCTGGACAGGCGTATTAGGAAACGTCAAAACCCCCCAACTAACCGCGCCCAGTTCATCGCAGCATTAACACAAGAATGGAACAACATGCCCTTAAGGCGAATAAATGTTCTCATGAATTCAATGCATAGGAGAATCCATGCAGGGATTCGTGCAAAAGGTGCCCACACCAGGTACTGAAGTGTCATTTTGTTTTACGTGGGTATCCCAATTTGAGTAACTACTGATGACACGAATGACCTCACACAGACTTTTCTTCTACAGTATTGTAAAGAGTAGACTTGTCCCTTCATATTGATATACAATTTTGTACAAAGTTCCAAAAATATCATTGGCTATTGATTGCATAATTTAATTGTGCGTTTCTTTTTTTGTTCAGTATATTTTAAACGGTAAAAAATATTTATATGTCCCCATTTTACAGCAGTTCTTATAAAATTGTAGGTCATTTGGAACATTCCTATCAGATCCACAGAACGCCTAATGGCCAGACTGTCCACAAAACACACCGAAGTAGTGATCATTATCACCGCGGTCATAACAAGGTAACACGATCACACACGCACGAATTACTCCATTCTGAAATTGTGTATTTAACGATACAACCTTTAACTCCATTGTGTTTTCAAAATGATGAATCTTGGCCCCCAAACAAATATCTGTTTAACTCAATTGTCGTTTATACATTTTATTCTAATAAATTCTACATGACAAAACTAATTCTGTGTGTTTATTACACCTCATTTTCTGTTTACAATAATTTCGCTCCAGCAGGGTATTAAAACAGGGTATACAAAAGAAACCATAGGAAAGAAATTTAATGCAGTTTAGTGTTCAGAATTCGATTGAGGGCGAATTCCGATTTTCCCTGTATGTGCAACTTGCAGGAAAATATATTACGACAAAAAACATACAGTTCAACAGAAATATGTAATATTGATAAGTATTTACATTGTTCTCTTTAGCTCAATTGATATAACAGGCAGTTGCTTTTCGTGTGTTTCAGCTAAATGATGAGCTACATTCATTTATAAGTATACATATGTGCTTGCAAAGTAAATAGTACATGCAATGTGTACGAACAGTAAGCTTTAAAAGGATTAAACTATTCATTTACATACTATAATTGTCCGTATCATTTTCCATACAGTTAATACCGTCATGTTATAATTATTATACTTAGTTGGGGTTTATGATTTTGTTGTTGGGTTTTTGAAACCGTATGCAGAAGTCGATTTAAAAAATAAAATGAGATATTACATTGGTAAGCATCGTCGTTAGCTTCTATAATATCTCAAACTGAGCCATAAATAGACGATTTGTCAATTCAATGTACTTCAATTGCTGACCAGCGACTTTTGAACTGGGCCTGAACTTCTCTGTAATGGAGGGGACATGTTATATAAATAGTGCTGATTGATAAAATATGTATCTATTACCGGTCAATATTTAAGTATCACTTCTTGAAGCACAATTGCTATATTTGAAAATTTATATAAAAAATAATAAATCAAAATAAGGTCTCTCCACATGACTCGTACTTTTGATGCTAGGCTGAATTAGTTTTACTTTGTATTATTAGAGTCTCACCTACGATAGGGCCGGAGTTCTTCAACATGCCACAGCAAAAGATCACGTGTTTTTGGACAGTCAGACAGAGCAAGCAACATCCACTCGGTAATATTTTTTGGTTTGGTTTTATATTACTTAACGTCCTATTAATAGCTAAGATCATTTAATGACGTGTCTTCATGTGTGTTGTGTAAGCGTGCATGTGTGTATGTGTGTAGGAGACAGGGTATGTTGTTGTAGTTGCCTCCTTGTGATTGCGCGGATCTGATGCCGACTTTATAGTGCTATCTCACTGAAACACCTATGACGTTTCCCATATGGTCCGTACCAGTCACACTGGAGATTCCGGCTAGTATACCTATCCCAACTGGGGTGTATCAGTATTCTAGTATATATGCAAATATATACATATACGTTTATCTAGCTCTGAAACATTGCCTATGACCGAGCAATCACTGCTTGTGATCATGTTCGTCTTGTACCAATAAATATATACAGGGGATATATACAAAGCAGTATCAATGTAACAGTAAATCCAAAATAACTACGTATAGAACAATAAAACACCTAATACTAATCTAACTGAGCACTCTTAATACTGATCGCTCAGGGTGTGCATACATACACACGTGGCCGATCGCTCGCTACCCTCTCACTGATCGACCACCCTACCTGTACTCTGGCGATAGCTCGGATAGCTCAGTACGGCAGATGTCTCGCTACAGTGATAGCTCGGCAGCACTACATGTACATATGATGTACCTTGAGTTATCCTGACCACTCGGTGGTCCCTATAACTCCCTATAGCAATCTAACGAGCTCCCACAGATCCGTGCAACACAATAGCTCGCCCTTGTAAGGTATGCTACTTTCGATTGAGCGATCGTAATGGGTAACACAAACCCCAGCATTTTAGGAACAAATAATGGTCTGTTCTCGTGTATCTTCCGACACAGAATGGTAAATGGCCGTGGCCATCCCCGCTGGCCAAGAGGCCGTGGCCGAAAGGCCCGGTGCTGGCTGACGGGCGGTGGCCGAAAGGCGATGCACGCGCGTTTTGGACGGCTTATATATCCATATGTCCCGCCCTATCTGTAAATCACCAGGATATTGCACGCATCATCTTTGTGTTTTGACCGGGGCTAGGTCAAGGCCAGATCTTCTCTAGCGCGTAAATAACACGGAGAATGCAAAGGAACACGGCGGTTTGAAAATAAAAACTAGCTCGGTAGGTTCATCACACACCATGCCGAAGGCACTTAGCACAGCATTTCGCCCGGTCACGTTCGGTAAAGAAGAAAATGAAGTACAATTTGTTTCAGTGACACCTGGCTCTGACAAAACCAAAAATGTTAAAAATGAACAAATAAGCACGGAATTATGCATGTATAAGTGATCTGAAATGTTTATTATTGTTAAAAATTAATACATGTTCCTCCAAAGAGTTGTACATACAGCAACATAGATACAAGGGAAGAAAAAACACATTTATTGTTACCTTAATACATCCTTTATTGATCAAGATTGATCAATATTCACTAGAATAATTTTTGATGAAATTCGGAGTACTGCCATTTACTTCCAGTTTAAGCATACGTTTAACCTTATGACCTGACTCTTAAATGTTTAATTACAGAAAGCCGATCAAAGGGGAATATATTATTCAGGACAAATCGACCGGAGGTAATTTTCCCGTTTTTCCTTTAATTGATGGTAACAGTAAAACTACACATTGATTCCTATTAATTTTACCGATTACTTTAAAAACTAAATTTTTCAAGGACGTTTAAAGTTCGATGTCTACATTTATCACTGTTTTTGTGTTTAATAACGTGTCTCTACATTTGTATCATTGCTCTTCCGTGTCATTGGTAACGTGAACTGGTTTTGACCAAATTGTTTTCTGCTGTTGTCGGACTCTTCATTTTTCGATGTGATCTTGTGAGTTCTCGCATTGGTATAGCTTTTTAAGTTTGTACTCCAGGTGTACATGCATGTGGTATCCACGTATTGTGTTTGTTTTCAGATCTTCCTGATGTTTTTTCATCATTTGCGATATCGAAGCTTCGATTAGAGAGAACAAGGTAATATGATATTAGATCGTTAGTTTGTATTTCACTTTGTCGGTTATTTCTCAGATTTCTTTCAATACAGTTACAGTATAATGTACTTTAATGAAATACTACCAACACATATTTGTATTTTTCATTTTTATGAGTTAGATAATATCTAGTAATTTTCCATGGATAAATATTAAATGAAAATAAGCCTGAAATAAAGTGAGCAAGATTTTGTTATCTTATATTTTAGTTTTCCAAAAAGCAAAGAAGATAGTCACACAACGGACCAGTTTACAAGTGATTCGATTATAATCCAACCGGTAAGTTTGTGATATTAACTAGTTCTAAAAAGATTTTATTATATAGAGCTCATGCATATCATATTCAATGCGTTTGATTTGTCTCTTTTCTTCCTTTATATGTTACCTTACAGCCGGAGGAAGAAAAGAAGGCGCTGACAGAGGTCAACATCACAATGTCTTCCCTTGTTTCTTGTATTCTTGAAAACAACTCTTCAAGTGAGTTTATTTTAGTATTCATCATTTTATTACTAAGAATTTATCTTTAAATGTTTTTTTCTTTCTTTAAAATACTAATGCTTGATAATAAATGCCTGGAGCTTAAGTATTACACTGATAAGTTATGCAAATAAGGTTATTTTTATTATCTGTGAAGAAGGTAATTCACAATTGAAACTTAAATGAATCTTCATGCCGATCTACACAATATGTACCTATGTTTATCATAGATGAATCAGTACCATTTTTGATATTGTTTTGTCGATATAATACATCCTTGTTGTTACCTAGGCAACACAAGTGCAGAATCCGGCTGTGTCGACGATCTATGGCAGCTTCTAGGAACCCTTAAGCCAGCGGATTTCAGAAATCTAATGGAGAACGAACTGGAGTCAGACTGTGGCGATAGCGACACACAATGTACCAGGCATAGAGGTCTGTTTGTAGACATGTTATCTAGACGCGGAGATGAATTATCACAGTCTCTAATTGTATCGCTAATATTGCAAAGTCCACGACCCAGTGAAGAGGAAATGCAACGCTGTCTATTCCACCTTGTTGCTTTGGAAAAACCTTCGATTGTGAGTCCATGCAAGAAGCAAATTTCAATGTTTAAATGTGCTCTTAAAGCATACTTATCTATATTTGTATGGTTGACTTTTACTGCATTTGTTATTTATTTCACACAATTGTGTTATCGTGAACAATACTACACGGTTATCAGAGAATAGATATATAAGGTATACACCGTGTCATTGAATATAATGCTTTAACATATTCGATATGTTTAGCACTAGCTCTCTGTGTCGTTAGATACAGTATATATATTTTTATTTTTAACTAATATGAAATGTGTTTAGGAACAACATAACTTGTACCATGTTGAGATTACATATTATATATCTGGTTTTTTTCTGTTTTCAGGAATTAATGAGTGCTGTAGAGGACATTTGCATGGGTGAGAATGAATCCTTTACCGGTAAGTATTCCTTAAACTTAAAAGTTATTTATTTTATCAACTATTTTGTGTTGCGGGATAAAATTTATTTGTATGTTTATTTTGTCACTGTAATAACGAAAAATGTGTGACTGAAAAGTAAAAACGAAAAATATGGTTCTTTCACCTTTTATTATAATTTGCATTACTTTGTTTTTAAAACTTTTCTGTCAATGTTTCAGAAATTGAAAGTCTTTCTAACACACAGAGAAGATCATGTTTGAGTTTGGGCGCCTTGGTGAAGAACATGAAGATACATCATCTTTCATATGCGGATAAGGTGACAGCAAAGATAGAAAAATGGCTGACCACAGAAGGTATTGATGTTAAAAGATAGATATTTTCCCGATAAAGTCGCATATTGTTACAGAAGGGTATTTTGTAAAGAACCCCCGTGCAGATATGTATGAATTTAAATGACAATAAACGATTATATCTAATCGAATTTCATACAAAAATGCCATTTTTTGTTAAGGCCGAGCCTTAGAATTAGAAGAATCTTCGGAAAACGACAAAAGGAAAAGCCAATACATAGTTACAAAGATGACATTGCTACATGTCCTTGGTAACGCGGGGATGGAAAGGTCGTTGGATCACATAACATCATTTATGGAACCCAATGCTGGACCTTCAGAGTGGAGGAGAGCGGCAGTTGCTAGTCTGAAGCATTTCACTTGTAATAAGGTAAGTACCGCTTAAATATAACAATATTGGTTAAGTCTAATGGGAGTATTAATACAGATTAAAAATAAATATATTTACCATATATCGAAGAGAAAACATGTTTGCATGCTTCTTCTACTAATTCTTTCTGAACAGCATGTCCTAATGTGCAATTCTTAAGCCACGCTGTTTGTATTAACAATTTCTAAAATATTGATATGATTATATTTTTTGTAATAACTTTCCAGAGTGCTGATTCCTTACTACGCAGTGTATTACATGACGACAATAGACAAGTGAAACAAGATGCTTATGACGCGTTCCTTTCTCACCCCAACAAAGGCAAATTGACCGTACCTCAAAAGGATGCTATTCTTAGGTGGGAATTATATTCATAGGGTAATAACACTATTTTGTGTTATATGCAGCCATTTGATTAATTCTGAAACAAATAATTCTTCAATCTTACAAATGCAGAAAAAAGTGAAAATCAAGACATGGACGTCTATATATATATATCTAACTACTTTATCAAATGGGTTAATGTAAATATAGAGGTTGAGTCTTTCTTGTTACTTTAATGGTATTCACGCGATTCCCATCTCTTGAAATGGGGAAAACATGCATTGTCTGTTGTAGCTCTGACAACATCTCTGAAAAAAGTCATAGCTAGGTTGAATCTGACACAATATATTTATCTACACAGTACGAGTTATGACTATCCCACTCTACTGCGTCTAAGAAGAAGTGTGGTCACATACAGTGCAAGCCTTAAAGATGGAATTTACTTCGGCATTTCACTTCCAGGAATAAACTGGAAGAAAGTGATCGGAAACTCAGCAATTGGAGCAGAATTTGGCATAATCCTGAGGAACAACCTCGAACTAGAACTAAGTCAGCCGAATGAAATATTTTTGATAATTTTCAGTTATCGGCAATTATGTATACATTTTAGTCTAGGTTTTTACTACTATCAGAAAACCTTGAATATATGTTAATGAAATTTACCTAAGGCATATTCATGCTTCATCATTGCCCCTGTCGCCTTTTACGAACTATGTAATAAGCACTTTCTTTTTTACTTGCTTCAGACAAATATTATTCATTTGTACTTTCGTTAGTCATTCTATTCGTTAACTTGTTACTACAGCACTAAACTCACGTTTAAAGTAAAATTAAGGGATGCAGGGTTTGTAAATGTCGTTTTTAAATAAGCAATGGTAAATAACTTATAAAATGTTATAGTAATCATAACTGTAATTAATGTTTACAGACTTTCAGGGTCACTTTCAATGCGATTCTTCAGCTTAAACAAATGGATATCGAAGTTGACAAATGCACCATTTGCCAAAACTGACCATGATATTTGGATGTTGTAATTTTTGCGATTTTTTTATTTGATAATGACCAAATTTGGTGATACCATTTTCTTTGTGCGACATTTCAGTTACAGCATAGACCTTGCATTATGTCAAAAATCGTACTCAAAGTATGCTCGATTCCTTCGATAAAACCGATACAAATGTTATGTTATGAATTTTATTCATCTAAAATTTAAAATATCATAAAACTTTACAGAATTTTTATCGGGACACTTTGAGATAGATGTCTACAATGCAGCCTTCGCCCATTTGAACATCAAACTTCTGAACCTAAAGTATGCTTTGCTGGATGCAAAAATGTGTTATATGGGACATATTCGTTACGACATAAACATTTTGAAGGCAAGTATGCACAAAACTCTGATCATGATATACATTTTTTGTATAAAATTAAGTACTATTCAACTGCTGTTTTAAACGTTTTATTGGCTCAATATTATTTTGGTATACTTGTTTCAAGCAAACGTGAAAAAAGCAAATAAATTAAAAAAACAACTATACATAATTAAACCATTATCTTCACAGAATTGAACCATATCTACATATCCTTATGACATGTTTTTGCATTTAAAAAAAAATAACATTCAGGAATTTGGAATCAAAGACATCGAGGATCTTGCTAATATATTTGACAAAATGAGCGCAACTGTAATAGATCCTATAGTCAAGGCTGTTCAAACCTTCAAAGATGTCATGAACTTTCTGAAAGACGGAGGAATCGAGAAACTGTTCAACACAATTGTTCATGTGCTGACAAACCTACCTACAATACTTCGAAATATAGCTCTCAATTTTTTAGAGCATATCAAAACTGTGCATCATTACGGTGGAGTTCCCTGGATTGAGCATTTGAAACGAGTCGTCACCAAAATACATACTTTTATCAATGACGTCCAAGAAGATGCCATGGGATTCTATCAGGTTGGAACTAATCTTAATTAATGATATATTTAATTGTTTTGAATGTCTCCTTTGATAAAGAATGCATTGCCAGATAATAGTAATAAATAAATTAATAAAGAAATGTTAGATGTAACATGTTATATTTTAAGAAAAACTATTCGTAAAGGAAAAGCATTCATAGAACCACGAACGCATAGAGAAATTCCCATTTCATCATATGTTTCTTGTGTGTCTGACTGATATTACCGTGTGGCATTTATTTAATGTTGCAGAAAACCATCGATGCTGTCACAATTACCCTACCCTACATTGGCAAGAAACTCGTCGTGAGTCTCCGGAAAATTATAAGTGCCATCACGTCATTTCTCACCTCCCCAATACAATCTATAGCCTCTCTAGCAAAAGGTGTTCTAGAGTAAGTATGTCAAAGTTGATAAGTAAGTAAACATTGGTTATCAGGTAGTAACATATCAGTGTTACCAGTCGTTTATGACATGGTTGAAAAGAATTCCAGTGTTATGCACTCCTTAATATTCACGTATTACTGAGAATGTTTAATGTGTGGGCTTGCTTACTTTATGTTTTGCAGTATAAAACTGTCCATTGGCATGTTTATGGACTTCAAAAACATAATGGTGGAAACACTTTTGAAAACTTCAGGTAAGTATAGATATAATTTGGAAAGAGTTTATACAGAATCTATGTATATTCAAAAGACTTGTTTTAATATAGTAACGAAATAACATAAGGTGTAAGAGAACTTTCGCATTTTTCTAATACATACTTTTTATGAATTTTGGATGAACTAATTACAAAATACAATGTCATGTACACTCTCAGGAAAACAACTGATGTTTTTGCTTAATGTGATATGATATATGAATGTGGATTCCATTTTGTTAATCTAATTATATACAGGGAGGACGCCCTTCTGGCAAAGTTACGGGGAAGAACTCATAGATATATTCCAGGAGATAGAAAGTTTTGTTTCCATGGTAACCGCACCTGCTCAGTCGAAATCAGAGGAAGGTGAATCTACACGACTGTCAGATTGTTTTCCCTCTGTGGTAAGATTGCTTTTTATGGTTGGTTTCATCATTTATAATATTATGGCTTTTGAAAGTATACTGCCCATTGACAAAGTTTTCAATAATAAAAAAGTAATATTTCCAACATTTGCACTCTCGTTAACTCAATATTTTCTCGATTAAGGTTGAACAGACTTTGTGGTCCAAAGAAGAACTCAAACAAGTTGTTTTTGTCGCTGTCAACGAAACGTTCTTCACGTCTGATTTTGGGCAGGATATCTTTGAGAAAGTAAAGGATGTTATGGACGTATACAAATCTCTAAAATCTTCATACAAGACGTTGCAATCCTAGTAAGTATATTAGTCACTCACCGAATAACACTTTATTAAGTGTTATGATTTAGTCAGTCATGGGAAGCAATTATAGTATAATTTAAATCATTTTTATCAACTTAATGATACTGTGTCATATATGTGCATTTTAAATTGTGAGATATATAATTAATTTCAGCGTTCAGAACAGCATTAGCCTAGTACAAAGAGTATTTGGGCCAAAATTCCACAAAGAATTCCCAACTCATCGTCGCCCTGAGACGTCTGGATGTGGACAAGGGGTGTGGCCAACAACTTCCAGCAATGAATTCCAAACAACCGGTGTAGATGTTCGTCTTGCTTATGGCCGAATGGTACGAAACGATCGTGTGTTACATCTTTTAAAGAGTCGTTTATAATTGGTGAAACGATTATCAGGTGCAAAGTTTATCAAAGTTTGATTTATTAGATTACCACAGGAGCAATGATACCGTATATAGGGTTCAGAATATTGTTTTTTGAAAAAGAAATGTCGGTCATGTAATCAAAGAGATGAAACGAAAGCTGCTTAATTCTGAGACACTTGTTGATATACAGACACTTGAAATGTATTTCAGTCAATTTATATAAGCATTTGTCTATATCTTGTGTTTTCAGCTGGTGAGTCCTGTCAATGGCCGAGTGTACAGAGAATCTTCGAAGCGCATCCTTATTAAACCGACGGATGCCGGACTATCAGACTTTGAAATAATTATTGAGAACGTTGAAGCTGTTGATACTATCTCAGATGATGGACGTTTTGCTGAGGCTGGCGAAACTATTGCTATGGTATTAAAGTCGAAATGTGAGCCAAACTTTCTTCATGTGTCTGTCCGTAAAATCTCCCCAGAAGGATTCGACTCCGACGAAGATTATACATATATAGATCCGTCTAGATTTCTCGACCGAATTATGCCAATTCCTAGATGGGTGTTGGAGTGCAAGGATTTCTATTTCAAACACATCTTCCAAACAGTTGACATAGGTAATTTTGGAGCATACTTCGACGACTTATATAAAGAAATAAAAAGAACTGTTGAAAAAACAATTGATAAGCTTGCACAACAAACCGTAGATGACGTTTCGTTCGAAATCCAATTTGGAACTGATGCCAACGATGGAAATTCCTTTTTAGACATTGACTACTCTGGTGGAAGTGTCCTGGATACACTCAAACAATCCTTGCCTGATTTTGGTAACGTGATGAAACTGTACTCATTCAGTGGGTAAGCATAATCAATCTTTGTGTTCACTTTTCTGTGAATTATTCTACTTTTCATACGAGTTAACATATTATTAATATGTGAGTATTCATAAATGCATTTTGTTAATGATTTATTGACAGAATCACGGATGGGCTCAATATCCTGAAGCTTGTCGACATGGGTAGTTTCACACTTCAAAAAATACACTCCATGCTGGAAACTGATTTGCTAATGAAGCTTGATTTGATGATTAACGAACTACGGATTGCTGGCGTGGACATATCGCAACAAGATCCGAGCACCCTGTCCATGTCCAAACTCCAAGGTCTGTTCAAGGATTTACCAGATGACGTATATGGCGATTGGCAATCAACAGTTCACGAGGCTTTATTGAAATATGAAAAGGGTATGTATCTCAAGCATGTGTTGATTGAGCAATACACATGAAGTAACACATATGAAACAAAACGCACATTTTTTTGTTTTTTGTTTAAATGATTTGTTTCTAATTCAAAATTAGATTATAAGAGAAGTGTTTTACATTGCAGATTGTCCGAACTTTAAAGGAGTGGTCGGTAAAGGGACTGTCCTTGCGTGTAAAGCACAAACGGGTTGTAGAGGATTATCTTGCGCCGTTCCATTATGTATTGGTATCGCCAATCAATTCATTAAGCTCGACATTACCATAGACCCGTGTGCAGCTCTCCTCTACATCACAGATGCAAGTGTGACCACAACGGTAGCCATGGATGGTAAATAACTTTTAAAGTAATGACCTGTAGCTTGCTTGTGTGAAAGGCTGTCCACATGAATTACGTTGAAATATTTTTGTTATCGGATTATATAACATTTAAAACAACTCATTAAGAACCGCAAGGTTAGGAGTAATAATATCTAGTCTTTTGCTGGATGGAGTAAAAGGGTTTAATAAGGTCAATTGGTTTACTTCAAATTTCGCTTGCTGTTTCACTCATTAAACAAACCCTCACATGGCTACATTTGTCTAGCATTAGTGTAAACAATTTATTTTACTTGTCTGGTTCAGATAGAACCAGCCAATTGATATATATGCAATTGACCTCTTGTTTTCTTAACCTCTTGCATGGTTTAGGAGAAATACATACCGTGACCCTTCCTGACACGACTGCAATCGGTCCGGACTCAGATCCGTACGTGTTGACATTGACAGTTCAAGGTGAAGAAGACAATGGTGTCCTGTACTTTAGCGTAGAGGGGGCTCTGTGCGTTCAATGTCACACGTCATGTCTACAACCATTTCCCATCGTTACTGACGCAAGAGTGGACATTCCTAGCGATTGTAGTAACACTCGTAAGTATAACTGACGCATATCTGTAAGTTTAAATTAGTTTTCTCTTCAGATAATGCTTATAATAAGTGTGTTGGTTTATTTTCATCATAGCAAGCCATAGCCATGCTATACTTGAACTAAACAGGCGAATTTCATCAATCTTGTCAGTACTATATCTAACTCAAGAGAATATGAATGATATGTGGCATAAAAGTACGTTAAATCATCTTTTTATTTAAAAAAAAAATCAACCTGTGTTCGAACCAAGACACTGAAACCAAAGACTGTCAATTTGACACGTATTATGACGATAGTCTGGAAGCAATGAGGTCCAAAACCCTCAAAATGTTTTAGATCATATTTTTTTTGTTAATTATGACAACAATATATAACATAGCCAACTTGTTGATAAAATGGGAGGGTTTGAGAATAGTGTCTTTTGTATGAATACATCCTTATATTCTGCTTATAGTGTCTCTTGTATGAATAAATCCTTATATACTACTAATAGTATATCTTGTATAAACGAATCGTTATATACTGCTACTAGTGTCTCTGGTATGAATTCATCCTTATATTCTGCTTATAGTGTCTCTTGCATGAATACATCCTTATATACTACTAATAGTATATCTTGTATTAACGAATCGTTATATACTGCTACTAGTGTCTCTTGTGTGATTGCATTCTTATAAACTGAAACGGTGGAGTTAATTTAAACAGCAAGTTTACATATGAAATATGTACAATGCAAGTTTAATAGATTGTTTTAGTTCTTATACTCCCTATTCGACCGAAGTCGAGTGTAAGAGTACTCGTTTCGTGCGTGCGTGCGTGCGTCCGTACTAACTATAGTTTCCGCATTATGTTACAGCCACTGTTTATATTAAGCGACATCAGTCTCGGTATATAGTTGCATGACAGGAAGGACGCGTGTCGCATCTGAAATAAATTCATTGTAGCCTCTATTTGACCTTTTGGAAATGACCTCAATTACTAACATAATTGCTTCATGAGCATATCTAAAACACTGTTTGGGGAATAGGCATATGTCTTTGTATATATATATACTACTCACATTTTGCTAAGGATCACCAATATTTGGAAAAAAAATCAAAATGTTAGAAAGGATATTATGTTTTCCTTCCGTACTGTTTTGGCCGAATATGTTAGCCTTTCAAATCGTCCAGCGTGGATTTGTTTAGTCAACCATAAAAGCGCCTGCATCCTTTTCCACGTGTACACCCCTTTCAAAAGCTAAGCTAAGCTAAGCAAGGCGGGTTATCTGAGCAGTATCTACAGCAAGAGACTTTACAACGAATTGATTGGCAAGCCCGCTCGCCGTATCTAAATCACATCGAGCTTGTGTGGGACATGCTGCAGACATCACTCTCTGCCAGAAATGTTCAGCCAAGAACGGTCCAGGAGCTGGGAACAGCTTTGGTAGCTGAGTGGAACGCTATCCCACAAAACCGTATAAGCGATCTCATTCGGGGCATTTGCAGACGTTGAGAAGCTGTAATTGATGCTCATGGGCGTCACACCCGATAACAAAACAGTTTCTGTTTATTTCGGATCAGTTTTGTGCAATCTAAGTTTTTTTATTGAATACCTCGTCGTTACCTATTTTAAGGGTAACCCTTTTTCTGTGGGTCATTTTCCTACTGTAATTACGATTTTTAGAATTTTTGCATGCTGATGAATAAAAGAACAATAATTTTTTCAAATATAATCTCAGTATAATCCAAATAAAATATTCATTTTCACATATGCTCAAAAATTAAAGTGATCCTTAGCAAAATGCGAGTAGTATATATACATGTATGTACGTCATAGAATGTCGATGTGTTGCGTGTTAAAATCAGGTCACGGTGATCTCTTTTCTACCTTTCGCCTTTTCCAAATACTAAAGTAATGATTTCCTGAGCAAATGTAAACCAGTGTTTCATGAAAGGGTATCAAATTTTATTCATAGGTATATCATGTGAGGGCAATGTGTCGAATACATATATGAGGTCACGTTGACCTCTATTTGTCCTTCGCCCTTAACTTCAAGTACTACAAAAATATGTTAGCGTCTGTTTTATGGAAGGGCATCATTCTTTGTATATAGGTACATCGCGGGTGTATCACATTATAAGATGAAATCGCTGTGACCTCTTTTTGACTATTGACCTGCACTCCAAGTACGTAAATACTATGTTATACAGGTTTTTGAAGCATATGATGATAACCATTTTATGTATGGGTTTCAGTCAGACATGGTGTGGAGGTACTTTGCTGTCAGGCACTATGTCAGGAAATAAAGGGGGTTCGCTCCAACCTCAATATGAAATTGATTATTTTAATACATCGTATGTTTCCGGAGGCTACTGTTTTATATATGTTTGTAAGACTTGATGTGAAAATTGTCAAGCAGTGTATTTTGTGACGTTCATGAGGAATTAGAATTTGATATAAATAGAATTCTTACTTCAGTTTTCATTATTGAATACTTTTTGTTGTATGCTACAGAGAGTGAAATTAACCCGGAAGATGAAATCATGCAAATGACATGGAGGGATTTTCTAGATTTCTTATCACAAATCGCGGTATTGGACAATGATACTCTGAAAATAGCTGGTGCTATAAGAAAATTTGTCCTAGAATCGGTAAGTGTGTTATATTGTATTTACTGTACTAGTCAATATTAAGGACTTGCTACCATGCTATTTTATAACAACTTATTTTGTATCCGTATAACGTTTATACTTTACAGACTCTTTACTTTATCAACTGAATGTGTAGTTTATGATATTAAAATCCAATATTGTGTATTTGCTGGTGGTACATAGCAACCACAGTCATGCCGCTGCATTGATCTATGTCACATTTTATGAAGCATTTAACTGAATTTAGACTTCAAAATAATTTCAAATTATTCAAATAAAACCCCCATAAAAAAAATAAAAAAAATACCCAAGTATTAAAAGTATATAAACAAATCAAATAAACTGTATTCGTACAATCATCTCTTTGAGTTACACGTTATTGGTTCCCTTCTATTTAAGTAGACCAAGACTTTTTCATGGGGTTCCTTTATAATAATGTATCAACATCTGTGACAACACCAAAGCATCACAATACTTGTCAGATATTTCAATTTATAAGTCAACTCCCTTCTGGGTTCAAGTCATCAATTGAAAAAAAATGAAAATTGAGTATACTTTGTTTATAAGAATATCTTTTTGATAGTAACACTTCTGAGTTTTTTCTATGCAAAAATATTGTTAGATTGTGATGTAATTATTTTTCAAACACAGTTGGTCGAGAGGTCGTTCAGTGAAGCTTACACACAAGCAATATCAAGCGCATTTCCTAACGTTAAAGATACGTGTGCTGTTGACGAGCAAAGATTGCCGCGACTTAATGGGAATTTCATTGCTTTGAAAGTCGAAATTCCAGTTGGACCAATTTATGTTCAGCTTAGTAAGCATTCATTTTTGATATTTGTTTTTGTCATTTTGACATAATGGTAGAAGAAAACTGCAAGACTCTTGTTCATTTTATGACTATTAAACAAAATGTTATCACAATAAACAATGCGTTAATCATTTGTGATGTAATACCTTTGATCGTAACTGCAATTGAAATAATATAAGAACTTGATTATTGGTTCAATGCGCGATTATTTGTATTGTATCATGTACAGTGATTTCAACACTTCATTTTTATTTAAAGGGTTTAGTGTCGGTGGATCTCTGGGAGTATCAGTTGGAATCGAAATGTGCGTTCTAAGCAATTATGTCAAGGTTAGCACGCAAATTATGTTAGGCAATTGTGTCAAGGTTTGTATATTTATCTGACATAACAACATTCGTTCCATGAAAGTGGTTTTCAAATGAAAATATAATTCATTTAAGACATGAATATTTTCCTGTTTAGCCAGTTATTGTGTAAACTATTCTGATAAAACATCCTATTACATGATGATATATTGTCATTGAGTTTTTTTTAATTCTCAACAGGGCATTGTTACACCATCGGTTGAATTGAGAATAAAAGGATCAGTGGGAATACGTATCCTGATTTTTACTGGCGGATTAACCCTTGAAGGTCTCTTCATGCAAACAAGGTTTCCGTTAACAGTCACTTTCAGATTCAGCAAATTTCCTATCGGAATAGAGTAAGTTGACCATTTTCGAATGAGTAAAAAGAACTATAATTCTGATGATATATCTCCAATAGGATATTGTGTCTTTCAGATAAACTCTTTTATATGTGATTTCAGTCTAACCTTAAGATAACAATAAAGTTACGAATAGTTTTAACATATAAGAATAGTTTTCCTATACAAATTATTATCTTTTTTTTGAAGCAAACAGATGGACCTGGAACTAATACCCGTTACTCTCACACTTCGAGCATGGCTGGAAATAGATCTGTGGTTATTTAGTAGAACACTATTTTCAGGTGTTATTTGGAGATATCAAGCCCCTACCATACATGAAAACATATTTACGATCAAAGACGACGAGCCAGACGTCGATCCCCCATTGATTGATTCACCAATCTCCCCGGGGGGTGACGTGGACGTAGGCTGTATTGTTACACAGGTTAAGAATAGGTCCCCTCTTGACACCGCGTTCCTGTTAGAAGTATCAGCTTCAGATCCAGTCAGTGACGTTCATATGTTCTACTCGATCGGGACAACTTCCGGGACGGCAGATGTTTCCGACTGGACAGATTATTCCGGTCCATCGCTTGTCGTGCCTACCAAAGACGACTTGCCGAACAGCATTCCATTATACTGGAATGTCAAAGCAAGGAATAGTCAGGGACTCGAGATATACACGACATGTCAACTTAGCACGTACGACAATACTATACCAGATGGACGAGTTGACTCGTCGTTCGCCTTCTCTAGCCATCCAAGTGTACTTAGTGGAACCATAACAGTGTTCGACGACAGCCAACTGAAGGAACCGCATTACAAAGCCGTCGGTTTCAGCTCTGGCAGATACGGCAATGAGGTAAGAGACTGGGAAAAAATGACATTGAACAACAACAGTCCTCGATCAAATGAACCGTCCGAACTGAAATATTTTAGTACTCCCAAAGCAGGAAAATTGACTGTAGCAAGTTTTGCGTCCTCAAAGACAATGACAGCTCTGTTATGTGCGCATGAATGTCTGAGTTATGACAGAAAATGTGTTTCGTTTGATTACGCGTACCATACGGAACAGTGTGACCTTCATTCTGTTGTGGAAGGACACCAAGCAAAGCTTAGAATCATTGGAACCTATGCAAACTACGAGCGTCTGAATATAGGAAGTACAGTTTATGTGTTATACACAGATTTAACACTAGTCCACGGACTTACCTACTTCATCAATGTCCATGTTACAAATGTACTGGAATATGAAGGCTTCATGAAATCGTCGGGAACCATTGTAGATTTTACTCCGCCGGAGACAGGACCTCTTGGTAAGGGATATAACGAAACCATACAAGCTGACAGATGTCATGCTGCCCTTACACAGAGGTGTATTTACGTCACTGATCTATTGAATCACAGGTACGTATGGGTGCTTTGTTAAAGTTATGCAACTTTGAACAGGTTTACCTGTTGAATATTCCTTTGCTGAATATTTTTCTGCGGCAGTAGAATTTAATTTTATTGTAAGTTTCATAAGAAGTTTACCAGTTTCTATAGGTAAAATTTGGGGTTCATTTTTACGGTCTGGTGACCGTCATAACTAGGCTCCCAGTTTTTCAGGAAATATAAATTGATATATAATATTTATGCTTTTAAATTTTTCCACTCCCCTATTTTCTCCTTCATATATTTTAATCTTTACTATTGATAACATTGTTATGAGTGGACAACTTTTATTTGTTTTAAGGTAGTCTCAATATCAAATATTGGTGTTTTTTCCTCGTCGATAGCTGACATTTCGTTCTGACAAGTGAAATGCTACATGTATGCTTGCTTTACATAAACTTTATTATAATTTATTCTTTCATATTCCGTTCGGAGGAAGAGTTTTAACAAGACAAGAGTATACTCTGTAGTTCATATAAGTCTGAATGTTCATTTCGTTCTATGTTTAACTCAGAATAATACGAGATGGAGAGCAAGGACAAACTATCTACAACGGCCACGTTCCACAGACGGATCTACTTTACAGTCTGGCCAACCATTATCTCACAGGTATATTTTCTCGTCTTTGCCGAATATTGTGCATCGAATTCGCGGTGCATGAAAATAAAAGACTAAGAAGATTTCTTTTCTCACTAGATACATTCAAATAGATTAGGTATGGAACATGAGTGATAAAATGTTCCATTAACATTAACAAACAATTGATTTGATTAATTAACACACGTGACAGTTGCATGAACTCATCAGGGTAAACAAGTGATAATGTTCATTTTGCTTGCAGTGAATTTTGACGGATTCAATGATAATGAATCTGGCATTTGGGGTTACACATGGTCAGCTGGTACAAACGTGTGTGGATCGGACGTGGTCCCAGAGAGAGATCCACACGGCCATTTATCCCATGATAAATACTGGACTCACACAGGATACACCAAAGACCTGTCTCTGTCTGACGGGAAATACTACGTCATGGTCAGTGCTATTAATAATGTAGTGCATGGAGGCGCGTTAGTGACAACAGTTTGTCATACAACTTCAATCGTCATTGATACAACACCTCCTGTTTTTGAGGAAGTTTCCGGTGTCTATTTCGACGAAGACTTTGATATTTTGGCAATCTATTACACAGCCTTCGACGAAGGTTCAAAGCTAAAACTCATCGAATTCGGCCTCGGGAAGACGAAGCATGACGTTACTATACGTGGTTACTCGGAGTATCCACTTGTTACCGGGGACGACCCGTTTGTCGGTGTAGAAGATTTCGACCTTACACCTGGAGTATATGCCTGGATACGATTGCGGGTAGAAAATAACGGTAAGCAGCAACTCTTGTGCCTGAAAAATGATAAAAAACATTTATTACATGCTGCTTTTACTGTATATAACGAAAAAGTATTGTTTCAGTTATGTATTTAAATATAGCTGTTGAAACTCAGATGCGGAATATAAAGACGTGAAATGTGAATGTTGAATAAATCATATTAATATGATATGTACCTTTTGATATGATTTTACAGTTGGGTTGTTCACGAGTGGACATGGGGAAGACCCTATCATGATAGACAGAACAGCTCCTTTAGTCGGCATTGTCAATGACGGGGCAATTATAAAGTCTGATATACAATATCAATATGACACGACAACCATCTGTGCCAATTGGGTTGAATTCTACGACCCTGAAAGTGGAATATCCAAGTAAGTTTCCTTTATGACTTTTTCGGCGGTTATCAATGAAAAATGAAAATGAATTTGTGATATTGTTGTCAAAATATGGCTAAAATTACTCGATTGATTGATATGATTTTGCTATATATAAATTTCATTCAACGAATCGTTTCAGAAGAAATAATACGAAAATTAAGGTTATTTTCAACAATGATAAACATACGTTATGCTGGTAAACGTCAGACACGTGCTTTGATTACAAATTATTTGGCTAACTTTTCTTTTAGCTACCTTATTTGTAATTTACCTACAGGTTTAAATGGGGTGTCGGTACGACAAGTGGACAAGATAACATAGTTTCGTTCAGGAATCTCACGCACCACGAAAAGCATGTATGTAGTAGCGGTGTGAGCTTACACCACAACAAGACCTATTTCTACACAGTTTTCGCCTATAACTCTGCATTGAATCAGAAATTCGTGAACACATCTTCTAATGGTGGTACGTATATAATGGTGCACACTTGTCAAAGGAACTATGTCATGTTTGTTACTGTACCTGTACAAATTTATCCCAATTGTACGTAAAACATGTCATTGTTTGTGCCATGGTAACAGAGAGTGATCCTGACCGTCGACACCGCACTGTGCCATATCTCTTGTACTGCTTTTTTTTTTTTTTTTTTTTTTTTTTTTTTTTTTTTTATCTTTTTCATTCACACAGTATTGATAGACAAGTGTAGATATGCGTTTTCTGATCTGACACAAATAAGGCCGTTGTTGCCTATTATTGAGTAAGACTAATTGTACATTTTTGTTTCATTTTGTGGGTTATAATGAAAGATAAAGGAAGAGATGTTAAAGTGATGAAACCTCCTAGCGGAAAAAATCGTCTTTTCGTCAAAATGGCTGCTTTTGCCATGGTATTTGCTTTGTAGAAATTTAAATAATTTCAAACTCAATCAATGTAGGTTTTTTAATGTAAAGTGACAGGCAAGCTCAACCACGACTTCGCAAATACCCGTTTAACTAAATGGCTGCCGGCCTCTGGTTGGTCAAAAAGAGTGATGCACTTTGATTTCGATAGAAGATGATATGAAGGTGTATTCAATAAACAAGCTGGTGTTTGGGATAGGCTACTACTTGGTCGACATTTTCTGTCCAATTTCAATGAAATAGCGCAGATGTTCTGTGGCACTGCAAAATCTGTTGCGACTTCCTATTTTAATGTCCGATTGTAATACGATTTGGTTTGTAGTAATGTTATGGCATTGTATTATTTTGCGCTATAAGAGTATTTGTTATAATTTATTATATGATTTAAATGCTATAATCGTAAAAATGAAAAAGAACATGGAAAACATGAAAAAAGGTCTTATTATAATAATATCTGAAGAGACATATTATGTTAATTCAAGGTAACTACCCTATTACGTAACTAGCAATGCGTCATGTATAACTTTTCTTGCATGAGTATTTAAATTCTTTGATTACCAGGTGCTTGATTCATACACGCTTCACGAAAACATTATAAGTGTACGCGCCGTACGTAAAACAAAAAGTTTTTAATCAACGATATTAATAACATATGCACTTTCAAACACACGCATATACATAAATAGATTTGGTGTTGCCAAATGTTGTCAAATAACATTACAAACAGGGTATCTTCAATCAGATTAGTCAGTTTGGAAATGTGTTGTAACAAAGTTTTACTTTATACACTAACAATATACGTATTAAACGTGTCGCAATGTTTTCAAGACCGACTGGTATCTTTATCAACTGAGTTAGCGATTTGTATTGTTTTCCTGTACAACTCTACACCCTATAAAGGCGAAACGTTCCGGGTCTAGTGATATAGGCAATTTACAATGTCATCACCGGTGTACAGGTAAACAATACAAATCACTCACGCAATCATAGCTTGTCAAAAACGAGTCGATCTTGAAACGTTGCGACCACTATAGAAACAAACTTTCATTCTAAGTAGTAAATAGAAGATATAGTCGTTTGGCTCAGCTTATAGTTACTAGATAGGAGTTCTGTTTCGACTTATCAATTTTCAAAGCAGGATTTGTCTAACTTGTTACTGAGGATGACCCGTTTGTCGATGTAGAAGATTTTGACCTTACACCTGGAGTATAGGCCTGGATACGATACTGTCAGCCTGGTTAAATACTTACCACATCATTCCCTTTAGCCCATTCGTAAAACAATTAAAGTAGTAGCCTACATGTTCCAGTGTAGAACTTTAACGGAATTATCAAAATTAAGAACCTCTGTTCCATTGACGTTCACGTAGGTACTAAGTAAATATTCACATACTATCAGTCAGCTATCGCAGGTTATCCATGGAAAAACATAGAACAAGCCCTTTTCTAAAGGGGGAATATGTCACCATTGTAAGATATAAACCACGTAATTGGCTAGGACAGTTTTATATCTTAGCTCATTCGGTAAAGCATCAGACAAGTACATCAGAGGTCAAGGGTTCGGACCCTAGTGGAAACAATGCACATCTAGTGAGTATTCCGATTACAGCGTTAAAATTGTATAATTCATTAAAACAATGCTTGTGTATATGTATCCGTAATTGAAAACATCCTTCTCCAACATATAATAACATATAATGTTTCTTACTTCTGTTCAGTACTGGTTGACGTAACACCTCCTGATGTTGGATGGGTACATGACGGGTTATCTGGCCATAGTGATGTTCAGTTTTCATCCTTGTCAGCATCAAAGTCATGCACATGGAACAACTTTACTGATGCTGAGAGCAATATTGACCATTTTGAAGCGTCAGTTTATGTGAATAATGAACTACGGAAAACATTTGGAGTAACAAAAAATACAAACATTTTTACTGACCATACTGTTACAATGGAGCATAGTGACGTAATATACTGGACACTAACGGCACATAACGGGGCTGGACTTCAGACCGATGCTGCTACTGATGGATTCCGTGTTGACCATTCAGCTCCAGTCATGGAATACATCCGTGATTCAAATACGGGCAGTGAATATCAATCAAACAGTTCCAAGTTAGACATTTCGTGGAAAGTGTCTGACCCAGAATCAGGGATAAGCCATCATTCATTTTATATTCAAGAATTGAAGCACGGATCAAAATCCCGATTTTGGCCTAAGGAAAAACAATACGAAGTCGTTTATGAAAGTACCGGGGATATGGCATTTCCATTACAAGATTTGGAACTGAAAGATGGGGCAATGTACAGTGTTAAGGTTATTTCTACAAACAACGCTCTGCTGTCGACTCATCACCAATCTCAAGGTGTCATTGTAGATACAACGGCGCCGATCATAACAGACGTAAGTTTTAAGTAAAATTGTAAAAGCTGTCAATTTTAAAGTTAAATCTTCTCATCATGCTCATTAAATGATTGTTTTTGTTATTCAAACTACACGACAATCATGATTCAATCATACTCCGTAAAAAATAAATATACAAAATAGGTTTACTCAAAATCATAAAAATAACGCTTGAATCTTCGAACAAAATTACTTCTTTTAACAAAATTGATACATTTTTTTCAAGATATGTACGCAAATTGAACTGTGTTAGGATTATAATGCAATACTAAGCTTTTCTTTCACCACGGCAAGCAAATGTTTGTTGGTAAATGTTTAGGTAAAGCTATCAAAGTCACAAGAAGCTTCATAGATATACCTTGCATGGCGAGACATCTCATTACCCCTGAACATTTTAAATGCTTTTTGTATATCAATGTTGCCTTCATTGGCAGGTTCACGTTGGTGTAGTAGGGGAAGATGAAGATTTAGATGAGAATGGAAACATCATTCATGTCGAGCTAGCACCACTTCGTGTTAATTGGGCTGGATTTGATTCTAACAGTGGTATTTCCCATTTCTACCTCGGGGTAGGAACTGCAGTTGGGGACTCATCTCTCACCAATGGTTTATTGGACATGCACCAAAAAACATCCATCGTCCTCGAAAACCTAAACCTGGAAGGCTTTGACTCATCACAGAAAAAGTACTATGTAACGCTTTGGGCAGAAAACGGTGCTGGGTTGATGTCGGATTTCCTGTCATCAAAATCTATTGTGGTTGCGGAAGCAAACGTCCCTGGAAGTGTTAACGATGGCTTTGACGATTCCATTGACAGTGATGTAGAGACTGATAAAAGGTCGATCGGCGTGTCGTTCAACGGTTTCAGAAGTGCTGCTTGTAACATTGTGAAATATGAATGGGCTGTGGGATCTGGAGCCTACTTTTCAGACATCGTACCATTTTCAGATTTTGGAATTGTACTTCGTAATGAAAGTTTTGGACACGCACACCTCAATATCAAGTTGGATGAGAATGTGTTTTACTATATAGCTGTTCGTGCTTCAACAGGGCACGATTGTCACGAACAGTACATTGTGTCAACATCAGATGGTTTTAAAATTGACACAACTATCCCGACAATATCTGCGATTTCACCGCCAGAAAATGATACGGATTACGTTCACAACAACCAAAATCTGTTTATACGAAATGTCGACTCGCCTGTATTACATTGGGAAGTGTTTGATTCGTCACATATAAGGTCGATGAAATGGGGAGCTGGATCACTTCCATATTTAGACGACCTGCATAAATTATCAGAGACATCACAATATCGACTACAACTGGGAGATTTGTCAATCTCTAGCGGCGAGACCTTTTGGCTGTACGTCACCGCAGAAGATACGGCTGGTAACATTGGACTTTCCTTATCACCGCCAATTACATCGGACACAACAGCACCACTCATTAACAACCTTCACTGTGATCCAACTACCTCAATGAAGTATGGTATAGTAACGTGCAATTGGGACGCTGAAGAAGAATTCGAAAGTAATTTGATTGGCCTGGAGATCGCTATTGGAACATCTGAGGATCTACAGACTATCCTGACCTACACAGCAATACATATTGAAAAACAGCAATGGTCGAAAGATATAAAAACGGATATTGCTAGCCTTCAGGTGACCGCACTTTATGTAAGCTTTCGAGTTTCTAATATCTTGAACTTTGTCCAGGATTATGTTGTGAAACTTGACATTGACAACACTCCCCCTGTGATCGAGTCTGTTGTTATTACAACATCAATGGAAACCGGAAATGACGTGCAGACCTCACACCAACAATGTCAGATACCAACGTCGTACGTAGAAGTGACACTAGGCACACTAGAAGATGCTGAGTCACCGATTGAAAGGTAAGGACTTTGATTATATTGTTTAAAGGTTGGTTCGTAGGTTTGCCTGTTCGTTAAAATACTAATATCCTGCTTTAATTTCAATATTTAACATTTTAACTTTTCAACAAACAAAAGAAGGCTGTTTTCTTCCATGTTAACAGATTATATAAACTATAGTATGTGATAATGTATCAATTTCTGTTCGATACAGGTTTTGATTCAGAATGCTTACTAAATTTCGATTTTGTTTTCTTGATATAGAATATTATGATATTATTATTATATTTCTTTTTAGGCTTATTAATTTCATTCAATGCAAGCATTGTGAGTGCAGATAGGACATTTATTACATTTAATGCATTTTCATATCCATGTTTTTTTACCTTAATATGTACTATTTGGGTTCATATGTTAGTTCTACCAATACTTATTTAGCTGCATACTAATGTGTCATTTCCTACAGAAAATAACTAATGCGTAAATATATAGATTAATCAAATATACAGGTAATACTGTCTGATAGTTGATAATAGTCTAATATACAAAGGGCATAGTTATACATAATACAAAAAGGAATGTGTTTGGATCAATGTTAGACCGTGCGGTGTTGTTTTGTACCTACAAATAACAGAAGCAATCAGTGCGATTGATCTGCTGCTATTCCCCTGCCCTTACCTGCATTCTAGCATTTTCATTCACTTAACAAAAATAGTTCAATTGTTCATATGTAGTACGAATACCCGTCACCATTGTACAATATAATTTAAATAAATTGTTCTTGTTTGTTCAAAAGACACAATGGTATTTGGTACAATAACCATTTAACAATAATATTTATATGCATCTAATAGCATTACATGCCTTATACTATTGAATGATTACTTGAAACTCTGTCGGTTGACATATACTTACATAAAGCTGTATTATTTTGGTCGCCAAACATATTACAAAAATACAACAACCGGTATAATGCTTCATTTTATTGGAGATTCCATGAATGGATGATGAATAAGTTATATTTAACCGTGGCAACAATAAGTATTATGTTTCACCTTTCGATCGTTTACTCTCATGGATCCTTGCTACAATTGTGATAAATCTGTCATTCTGTGTTGGAGGTAATTACATCAGAAGTATTATACTAAATTGAACTTATGTAACCTAAGGAAATAACTTAATTTCTATTATTTATTTATCATGTTTAGGGCTCAATATGTTTTTATGTTACAAAGGAAAATGCTTCACTGAATAAAATATTTAATTATTTCTTAAAATCATCACGTAAGGAGAATTTGTATTTCGTGTGATCATAAACATTGACAATGATGCGTCCAAAACATAGCACGATACCATAAAGATATTGTGACTGTGATCACACGTTGATGTGTTGATTCTTGTGAAATCAGGTAATAGCAGATGCGGTATGACAGTACGTGAATGTGGACAGACACTTAATCATAAAGCTAAAGGTTAATGTAGCAAATATGGCTGTGGTTTAAACATTTATTTGAAACCATTTGTTTATTCAATAGACAATGAGTAAATCGATCTGGTACATAGTAACATGTTTGATACGATTTTGCTGCACAATAATATATGTCTTTATACCAGATTGGAAGTTTCACTCAGTAGTGATATTGGGGAAGAGGACATTCTGCCATACACAGACATAACAACGCCATTGGAGGGCTCGATATTTTTTGGACATCTTTCCCTTGAACCTGGTACTCAAGTTTATGCTAAAGCACGTGTTCACAACGTTGTAGGTCTTTACAGCACTGTACTCTCAGACAGTGTTATGATCAGTCAACCAGCAAAACTTGTCATACACGATGGAATATTTGGCACCGACAGGGATGTACAAAACGAACTCAATAAAATGGACGGTAAATGGTATTATTCTGGCTACTGTGACGTGCAGGAAGCTGAATGGTCCATACTTGACAGTACAGGCGCTATTTTACAACCTTTCCAACTGCTGCCTGACACCACTGTAATGTTTTATAACGATGAACTTCAGCTTATTAACGGGATCACGTATATGAACGTCATAAGAACTACGGATGGCCTCAACAGAACAATAGAACATTCATCAGATGGGATAACAGTAAATATCCAACCACCATCACCCGGCTTTGTACGAGATGGACTTGAAGAGGACATCAATTACCAGCTAGCACACGAACACTTGTCAGGAAATTGGGACGAATTCGGAGACAAAACTTCAACAGATCTAACTCAATTAATTTCACATTACGAAGCCGCCATTAGCAATGATGTCAGATATGAATCAATGAGGGCTAACGTTCACCCTTTCGTTAACACTAGACTTGATACCTTCATAACATTCAGTTCACTCAATTTGACGAAAACGTCAGTGACGTATTTTATAACAGTTAGGGCATACAGCGTGTCTGGGAGCTTTGAAGAGGCATACTCTAATGGAATTAAAGTCGGCTATCAGGATGGAATACGCGGTGGTTCTGTAACCAGTACCATGTATCAACATGAGACACAGCGGCTTTCATTTTCCTGGTCAGGATTTGAATCCGACATTGGATTGAGACGTTTTTACGTTGGAATAGTGTCAGCTGGTGTTTCAGTAACAAATGAATCTTTTCCTCAGGAACAGTTAAGTACTTTTGCAAACAACTTCGATGTTTTCCCACTGACAGATGTAAATGCAGACACTTTCTTTGAAGCTTTGGATATAACACTTCTTCATGGACAAAGCTATCACCCAGTCGTGGTCGCTATCGATAATGCCGGTGCTTGCAAAGCTGTAACCGGGGAAAGCGTTCTGGTTGATACAACGCCGCCGCTAACCTCGGAAGCGATTCTACTGATCAACGGCAGAATTTCCAGCACATTTATTTACATAGACAGTTCGGATACAGTATGTGTTGAATGGAAGAATATTACAGACTCAGAAAGCGACATACTATCGTTCATTGTCACAGTTTGGGAGTATCAAGGATGCAATGGAAATGGTGATGATAGCCAGAAAGTACTTCTGAAAAGTGTCACAGTCTCATCAGAGACACAGGTGAACTTTCGCGACATGAACCTAGCATCAAAACAGAATTATGTTGTAAGTATTGAAACAGTAAACAATGCAGGCTTATCAGGATTCACAAATCAATTCTACTTTCGTATAGACGACTCAAAACCTTTAGAAGGCACAGTAAAGATAGGTGAGGATTGGTTCCAAAAAACAACATACCAGTCTTCGAAAAAATCTATAAGAGCACTGGTCGCCATTGCACGTTCTGAGGAGTCATTCACCTGTCCATCACAGATACAGTTGCTTCCTAAGAAAGAGAACAATGCTGGGTGGTTTGAAGAAAGCACATGCGTTGACAATTGTGTACACATTACCAACGATTTATTAAGGCTAAAGATAGGATATAATATCGCGATAACAACCATTGACACAGGATGCATTTCAAGTGACACTATAACAATTCGGAAAGGCGAATATACAGCAACATTGAATGCTGCAGGAGGGAGCAATACGATATCTTCTTTCTTTATTGGAACATCACTGAAGACAGTATCAACTAGTTTAGAACCCCCTGTTCCAAATGATTTCTTTTCGGCGTCAAATGAAAACGATAATGCAACAAGTGATGCATCAAACACAACAATGTCACAAAACGGGACCGTGGGGAATGTGGATACACCCGAAATTGTTCGTAACGAGGAAGACATCGGCGTCGATGGCTGCGGTGTTAGTATTATCGGAGAAAAGCAAATAGACAGTCGATATTGGGATGGAGTATTTTGGTGCGTTGATAAAAATGGACGAAATAAAGAATGGTTCACACTAAAGAATGATCCCACAGATAGAATTAACTCACTGACTATTCGATTACTGGGTAATGAGTCGGGAACCTGGGATCTCGATCTACTTATAAATGGTGAACAAAAGGCTGTTTTGAGTGGAACATTGTTACCTCAGCGAGCAAGACTTTATTTCCATACGGCGACAAACAACGGGTACGTTTATCCGAAGAATCCGTTTGATCCATTCCGATCGTATGTGACAATAACCGATGTCTCTATTCCGACAGAGGATGAATCAATGTGTCAATATGGCAAAGGTTTCTTTGACAACGAAAGTGACATTCAAAGTATATGGCTAGGTGTATCTGACAACCTCGACGAGGCCGACAATATAGAACCATTTAAGAATGTCCAGACGTTTTGCCAAAAATGTACTGACAATTGTTCTGTTGGATGTGATGAACAATGCAGCTTAAATTCAGACTTTGAACTGTTTTCTTACCAAATATCAGACTTAAACTTGCAAGAAACTGTTATTGACAAAAGCGAAGATAGTGTTACAGTGAAAAACGATACAACTTATTATGTCAATGCAAAGGTCATCAATTTCGCTGGGGATGAAAGTATGTCGTATTCAAATGGCATCATGGTCGATACTACCCCTCCAGTATGTGAATCGGTGAAATGCTTAGATCCTGCCTATAGCAGCACTGAAGAGACATCTTTCATTGGTACCGATCGAAGATTAGGCGCATATTGGTCTTGTGGCGAGGATATAAGCGAGCTCAAAGAAGCAATAGTAAGTATTACTTCTCTTGATGATGGCATGATTGTGTATCAAGAAAAGAGCATTGGAATGAACACATCAGCAGATATCGAGCTATTCAATGGAACCAACTTCAAAGACAAAGGACAATATAGGTTTAACTTAAAGATTATCAATGTTGCTGGACTATCGTCAATATATTTCTGTGATGTAAAAGTTCTGCTTACTCCTCCGGCGATAGACAAGATCGAATTGTCCACCTTCTTTGGTGCAGTTACAGACAATGCTAGTTCTGTTGAATGGATCGAATTCAACGACAGGTTAGGAATATCTTGGACCAATGAAGATGACGATGTGGAGTTTTATGGTAATTGACATTTTTCAAAATTAATATTCATGACATTGTTGCAATCAACAACTATCTATAAAATGTATAAAGTGACTCATCGATTTGATTTTGTTTATGTCAATTAAAAAACAAAAATATGCTTTTATGTAATTTGTAATTAATTTTAATGGGTAACAGTACTTATATATTCACATCATGTTTCTGACAATTATTTCTTTATCTATCAATATTGTTCAGTGTGGAAAGTAGTATGTGCCCTCTTGGGAAAGATTTATTAGATATTCTTGGTTGTGATTTCTTTTTATCGTTTGTTTAAAGAGTGGAAAGTAGGCACAGAGCCAGGGAAAGACGACATCATCCCCTTGTCCATAATAGGGGGGAACAAATCATCGAGTAGTTTTTATATTCTCAACAATCAAATCTGGATCGACGGTGTAGTGGCACAATGGTCTCTCGCCGACCTTGCTGACCCTTCGAATCATAGTCAGGACAACGCAAGTAGTACTGATTCAATGCTTCAACTGGAACCTGGGCGATGTATGTACATCACTCTTCAAGCACGAGGACATTCGCATTTAACCAGCGTAATACATAAGGCCCCGCTATGCATTGCAAGTAAGACTTACAGAGTAATAACTCGATAACATTATTTTAGAAGTTTACTTATAGAAGGATAATAATGTTTCAAAAATATATTACATTTTATTATTGAGGAGCATTTGTTATACATTTTAACGACAATAATATGGTTATTAATGAATGATAAATGACCATTTTCATGATACGATGTTTGTGAATACTTACAGAGTAGGGAGCGTGACTTTTTATGCAAAGGCTGTGACTTTTTTTGTGGAGGAGTCGGTAAAGCATATTATTCAATGACCCTTATCCTCGGTTAAAAACATTTACCATATTTCGTTTTTACTGGCTTTAATTTATTCCCAAACACCAAATCTTCGATGTTTTTTGTTGGTTGAAAATCAAAATGACATCAAGCTCTCTGTTTAAAAAGTATTATTTCCAAGCTCTGCTTTTTTATTTAAATTCTTTGGCATTTAGTCATAGTAAGGTCTTTTATGGAACGTTATAATAGATGTGTTAAGAAAGCACACCTTTATACAATTTGCTGAATTTGGTCTGAATAGTATCCTTAGGATCAATTGATAAAATATAAAATGTATGAACACCGAATGATTATGTTTGCTTTACACTGCCTGATATACGGGCCTAACAATACAAACATGAAGGTACCGGGAGTTTTTGTATTCCATTACGGTTAATCAAGCATTTCAAAAGTGATGCGGCAATAGTACATGCCACTGTTCATTGTAGAAAACCTGATGAAAACCTTAATTTTACGGGTATCTGTATCTGATATAGTATGCAACCTAAACTAGCTCATCGGTGATGTAAACGTAATAATGCCTGATTGAGACAATTTAAACAAGGATAAAATAAAATGCAAAAATGAGAATAAAACCAAGAAAAAGCTTTGCTTTCCCTTCAGGAACTGCTGACGCTACAATAAAGTCCACTACACAGTCACAGATGGTAGTATATGCTTTTCAAGGCTCTATGACAACACTACAAGACGGGAATGAAGCATCTTCGGATTTTCTTGTTAACGTCACAGGTGTGTTGCACTTTTTTCAATTTCAGTGTGTAATATATGGGAGCCGCGGTGGCCAAGTGGTTAAGGCGTCTTACATTCTGCTTCCACTAGCCACTGTGTCGCTTTCCTTCACCAACAAGATCTGGCACGTCCTTAAAGACCATAGCTGTTAATATGACGTAAAATACAAACAAACCAAACTTTTCACATATAATTGAAGAATGTATTCGATATTAAAGTTTATAAATACTGTAAATCGGAATCTGTTAACCCTTTGTTTTATTGTTGCACTTTTTTATCCCCCAACGAAAGACTTGAGTTCAACAAAAGGATCAAAGTTTACAGTAGCGGTAAACATATGTTGGCAAATTCAACATTGAGAGGATCTGTTTTAAATAAATAAAAGTGGAAATATGACTTTCGGTGTTACATGTACTACGGTTTGCAATATACTGATAAAGTCAATTTCTATATATTCATATAGCACAACCAGTGAAGGGTTTGATGAAGTGACAGACAACAGAGACATCAAAGCGTCACGTCAAAAAAATTTCACTGATTGTGCGAAATAAAGCTGTATACGATCCATTCTTACCAATAAACATAACGTGTTGAAATAATATTTTGACATGTAAATCCCCTTTAAATGTTTGAAAGTTTAGATTTGTATTTTATGAGCAATATGTTATTTTGTAATATTACAAGAGTTTTTTGGAGACGCCGTTGTTGGCTTGTTATCTGACATCGATATTACGACAACTTACGGGTCTGCAGCATCCGCCACATTTCCGTCTTTCATCGCCAACCCTAACATCACACAGGAAATGACGTCTCGGATATTGACAAATAGGTCTGTCGAAATGTTTTTTTTTATGTTTTTTGTCATTGTAATTTTGATCTTTAAAAACAATATTTTATCGAGTAAAGTGATAGGTATGCATTTTATAGATTTTTTATAGAAAAGAATATAAAACAATTCAAATAATAAAACCCTGATTTTTATCATATAAATAGTACTATTCTCGAGTGTTAACGTAATATTTAACGTTTCTTGTAGGATCATACGGTTCCTCGGACAAACATTTTTTATGTCGCCCACGCCAATTTATGAGTTCACTTCCATGAAAATAAAGATCGCAGTCAATTCTACATTTGAACCTAACTCTGTACCAGTGTTGGCAGTCTGGATAAGCAACGATGATGGTAAAAAATATTTATTGATTACATATCGTAAGATAAGATTTGAGCAGAGTAAAACGTAACATGCATAGTCAACACTAAAAGACAGAAATGGAGCGGGACTTCTACAAGAAAAGAGAACAAGTCGATGAAAACAAACAAAACAAATTACATTTATCAAATAAGTTGAACAAAAACATTATTTGCTGCCGTAATATGTACAATATCCTTCTAAAAAAAATGTTGTTACTTTTAGGAACTGGCTTTTGGGATATCACAGATCAGTCATGTACTTCTGGATACTATGAGGTGGATGATGATGGTTATCTAGTTTTCGAGGTATGTAATTAATATCTTTTGAAGTTAAAATTAGAGAAAAATGTATTAAGACTATCTTAAAATAATTTCGCATTGTTTGTTGTGAAATATCACAAATATTCGATAATCCTATTTAAACGATGGTTTATTCTGAAATTCCAATAACATTTGTATTGAAGGGCAAACGCTTTATTTATCGATAATAACATACCTTAAATTAATTAAGTATCAGTTTTTGAGTAAGAGGGTAATCTATCGACAAGGATGTTATTTTTCTTACCGTCCTTCCGTGCGTCCATTAACTTGAGCTCCTAATAAGTTTTGATCGGCTTATTATTTGGTTATAAAACATGCGATAAGTATAGCTTGATGGTGTGTCTCATAATATTTCAATGTTCAATGATCAATGTTCTTTATTCCTTAAGCCTTGTGGCCCATACGTTGCAAATATGACATAAATATGTACAATATATACAAACAAACAAAGAGTGTATCATAATGGAGAGATTACATGCTTAAATTAAACAATATCATAATTAACCCTTCAATTTATGTACCTTTTTCTTGAATGATAAATGTACAAATTGTCCCGTTTTATCTAGTTCACTAACATTGTTTCCAATTAATAGCTAAACATATCAATATGGCAAGATTAATGTCATTATGCTGGTTATGTGATATGTTTGTCCAAGCTGTAACTTCTAGTTGTCGCAATACGTTCTTTAATAACTTAACACACATGTAGGTGTATGCAATGAATAGCTGATGGACCATGTAGCATTATCATGTTGTGTACCAACGATCCAATCGTGATAAATGATCAAAGACCGAATTCGTATTCCATCCTAACTTTTTATCGTCTCAACACTCCTTTTGGAGATCTTGTTTACATTTATTCGGATCGTGATGATTACAAGGAAACTTGTTCAAGTGTTTTTGCTGGCACTCTAACAGTGAATATCCTGAATAAGTATGTATACACATTGCGTTATATCGTATTACATATTTTATTTCAGATATGTCAAACTGAAACCAGTAGACGTAAGAGAAGAAGTACAGGTAATACTGTCAGCACCCCGTCCCAGTTTGCAGTATTTGTCATGAACCAAACGTATTCCAACACTCCTCCTGTGTTAAACACTTCATTGGTTTCAATGGATGAGGATACTTACTTGGATACTGTTCAGCTTCTCTGGTCCGACGCAGATTCAGACAGCGTTACATTTGAACTCTCCTCGATTCACGAGAATGACTCGATCAATATAACTAGTGACGGGAAGCTAAGCTTTACCCCACTTCCGCACTACGTAGGCGCATTTCCAGTAAATGTGATACTGAAAGAAAACACGTCACATGCAGAGAAGCTGGAAACTAATGGTGTGCTAAGCATCTATGTCGTTAACGTAAATGACCCACCTATTTTGTTGTTCCAACAACAGGACGGATCTGTTTCTGATTCTCGTCAAATACACAATACCACACTCTTTCTTGAAAGTAACCTTACCCAATATGATATAGGTACATTGGTGGTTTATGACTTTGACGAAAATGATACATTTGTGTTTTTGGAAATGACCAAGCGCAATGGTCAGGTGACCAATGAAACAACTATGAGTATTCACGAGACAACGGAAAGATCTATATTAGTAGATGTTATGGACTCGGAGTATGTAAAACAGACTTTATACGCCAATGTTAATGTTTCGTCTCAAAACAACTTGACAGGGGAGATACATTTCCATTTTCGCGTTCATGACCATGATATTGCCTACTCATACGAACATGTTGCAGTCGTGTTTTTCCTGTTCAACCCATGTGTGCATGGCAGTTGTGGAACTAAAGTCACAGACGGACCACCATGTAACAGTACACTTAGATCGGTGACATTCGAACCATACGTATGTGTTTGCGAGAAGGGATTCGAAGGTGTCTGGTGCCAGGATGAAATTGATGAGTGTGAAACCATAGGCTGCTCGTGGTTTCACTTTTGCACTGACATAATAGGCGACGTGGAGTGCACACTGAACTACAGCAAACTGATCCCAATAACAATCGTGTGTAGCTTGGCAGTCATTGCTCTTGGTGTCAGTATTTGGGTATTCGGGAGACAACAGTACCGGAAGTCGGTGCACAAGGATACAGTCGATGTGGACAGCATTGGATCGCAAACAAAGTATGTACAAATAAATCAGGTTTGTTTCAGGAAAAGTCAACCCACATACTACATGTTAAGTCATTTAATCGTTATTGATTCCTCTAACGTAAATGATCTTACATTCAATTATTGTCATAATTTGAGATTTAAAGTAAATTAAATGCAAACTGATTTATTTACTAAGGTTTGATAGCCTGATATGTGTTTTTCTTGTTTCAATATGCAGCTGGAAATCAAGGAATGTTTCGCGTGCTTGTGATTTTCATCTTTGATCTTTAATCGTCTTCAGACGTTTTAAAAATAGGGAAGCTATAACAAATATTCACTGCATGATATGGTGTTGTGAAAGTATATGTACAATATAAATCTTATGAAAAACAAAGTCTGGTTATGTATTCAATGTCGTATGTGGCCAATATTGAATGTTTTGTAATACAACTTGTACAAAGATGTATATAAAAAATACTTATTTCCGTACAGCTTTGCCTTCGAAGATAGCGAAGAATTACGGCCAGCTTCAACAAAGGCAGCTTGGCCTCCGACGTCCACCACATTCCGTCATCCAACCTTAGAAAATAAAAAGGTGTGATACTGAAACAGTAATGAAATTATATACGAAAAATAATATAACGTCTACTTAGAACAGTTCATGGACAGTACAGCCAACGATCATGTTAAGAGTGGTAGTTTCATCTCGATACATTATAAATATATTTTCTCAGTGTAGCTACCATTATCTCAATTCAGAAGTGTATACAAGTATACATAGATATCCTGTTAATAGTATTTATATAGTGTTATAAAGGTAGATCCAATGCATTTAAAACACGTGTGGAAAACAAATTAGATTATAAATAACACACTATATGTTATTGATTTCAGCCAATATTCAATCATAAATGGAATACCCAAAGACTGGATCAACCAGATGAGGAAATTCCGACCTATGGTCAAGGATATCTCAGTGGACCGAAGGATGATACGGTATTCTCTCTCCTTTATCCTATTCGTTTATCACTTTTATATGAATACCACTTAATTTTACATCGATGCTATACTGTATACAAATATAGGTAAAAGTACGTTGGGATGCTCATTTTGTAAACATTTTACAGTGACACAAACTGCTACAGTATTTTTTAAGATTTCTGCTTTTACGTGATTTTTGCAATATCTTTAAACCTGTCAGTGAAACGCTTGATGTTTCGCCACAAATAACATTTTCCCCATGCTTTGAATCAATCACGCAAATGACCTGGTTTTAGAAATTCTGCTCTGTCATTATATCTTTAATTACGAAACTTACACAAAACAGTTAGACAGTGTGCTAGTCACGTCATACTGACGGGACTATTAAGTAGCATAATTACTACAAAGATACATTTTTGATCGGTGTCTTTGCTGTAATGAGAATGCTTAAATATTTTATCTCGATTATGCCATTAAAACGTGAATTTTGAGGTAAAACTTGTAATAAAGTTGGCGTTCAAAACATTTTCTCATTTTTTTTTCATTGTGTTTTCCGTGTACAAGGTTTTTATTGATAGTTGGACATCAACATTGCTACGGCAGACATACTATTATGGGTGCATATATTTAGCTGCTGGTGGAGAAATATAAATGTTCCATATGTCCTCCATTCTATAAATTGCCCAATCCTCTAACCATATACTTTAAAATCAACGTCAATCTTATGTATTCATTATTTCTAACTTACGGAAAAGAGTTAATTCTTCATGCTAGAAAGGTAACAAATAGGGGTATTTTTAGTTCACCTGCCCGAAGAACAAGAGAGCGTATGCCATGGCGCAGCGTCCGTCGTCCGTCCGTCAACTTTTCCTTTGAAACACTACTTGTCCTGAACGGCTCAGTAGATTTCGACTAAATTTGGTCTGGAGCATCCTTAAACAAATAGGACTCAATTTTGTATAAATAGTGAGTGTTGACCTCGTTGGGCAGAAGGGCGGGGCTCACTTCGGGGAATTGAGGTAAAACCTTTAAAATCCTTCTTCTACCGTAGCGATTAAGGAATTTTATCCTTATTTGGTCTTGAGCATCCTGAGGCCAAGGGGACTCGATTTTGTATAAACGGTGGGTGTGGCCCCACTGGGGGCAGAGGGACGGGGCCCAATGGGGGAAATAGAGGTAAACCATTAAAATCCTTCTTCTACCGTAGGGATAAATAGATTTTTATCATGATTTGGTCTGGAGCATCCTCAATTTTGTTTAAACAGTCGATATGGACCCCTTGGGGGCAGAGGATCAGGGCCCAATAGGGAAAATAAAGGTAAAACATTTAAAAGCATTCTTCTACCGTAGGGATTACGGGATTTTATACTAATTTGGTCTGGAGCATCCTTAGGCCAAGGGGACTCAATTTTGTATAAACGGTGGATGTGACTCTCCTAGGGGCATAGGGGCGGGGCCGAATAGGGGAAATAGAGGTAAATCTTTAAAATCCTTCTCCTACAGGAATGATTAAGGGATTTTATCCTAATAGGTCTGGAGCATCCTTGGGGAAACGGAACTGAATTTTGTATAAACGGTAGGGTTGGCTCTCCTTAGGGTAACGTGGCCCAATATGGGAAATAGAGGTAAAACATTTGAAATATTTCTTCTACCATAGGGATTAAGGGATTTTATCCCAATTTAGTCTGGATCATCCTTTGGCCAAGGGGGCTTAATTTTGCCTGGGCGCAGATGGGCGGGGCCCAATAGGGGAAATAGAGGAAATTATTTAAAATCCTTCTTCTACAATAGGGATTAAGGGATTTCCTCCTAACTTTGTCTGAAGCATTATTGGGCCAATGGGACTCAGTTTTGTAGAAACGATTGGCTTGGACTCCCTGTGGGCAGAGTTGCGGGGCTCAATAGGGGAAATAGAGGTTAAAAATGTAAAATCCTTCCTCTACCATAGAGATTAAGGGACTTTATCCCAATTTAGCCTTGCGCATCCGTGGACAACGGGCACTTCATTTTGTATAAACGAACGGTGAGGCCCCTCTCGGTGCTGAGAGTTGCAGGGCCCAATAGGGAAATTTGAGGTGTAAGCTTTAAAATCTTTCTTCTTTGTACCATTTGAGGAATAATTTCCCATGGTTGCTTTATTATCCAGGTGAGCGATAAGGCCCTCTAGGCCTCTTGCTGTATGTCTGTAAGTATGTTTTGAGAATAGTATCACTTGCACATATACATAGTTTTTGTTTGATTTATTGACAAATACGTACTAGTTGCGTTCAGTTTCATATGCTTTACATATCTACAATATTTTATGTTTGGTATGCTATTAAAAAACAGTTCTCACAAAACATTCTTTAAACATTAGTTTTCACATCTTAAGGAGCCAAATAATATTAAATTAAAAACATGTTGAGCATCGGTGTTTTTTTTCATGAACAGAAAATATTTAGGGACGAAACAAATATGGGGTCCTTTGGAAGTCTACGATCTGGACCGTTTTATGTGAAACATGCATGGCAAGAAACAACATCTCCGTTTGATGTTCCTGGTCATGGGGAAAATGTATGTATAATTGTATTAGAAATAAAGCTACCTGTCATATTATTATAGAGTACGTGTAGGTATTTCTAACATTTTAAACAATAGTAATATATGTAAGATAATCCTACAATATGATAAAACGAACGATTGTCATAGTGGTTATCTCTCATCATAACTGTATTTATTCAGTGTTAACGTATTATATGGATCCTGTTAATAATAAAATTAGATGTTTTATTTAAATGATCATATATTGGTTGTGGGTGTTAAGAACACAATATGAAAATTGTTCCGATAGTATTTCCTCTGAATGTCACACATTAGCATTGTATTGAGAGCTATTTATAAGCTTCTATTAATATAAATTCACAAACTGAGGCAATAGCTTTACAAAATTTGTATAATTTTGTAGGGTAACTTTGATGGTGAGGACTTGGAATCTTTGCCATTTTCGACAATCATGACTCAAAAACAAGGAAAACCCCCGACTTCAACTTCGTATCCGTTATTTGGACCGCAATAAAAGGTATTTTTACATAACACCATCTCTTCTCCTTTCGCTCAACAGTAATTTAGATCTAGTTGAAACCTATAACGACGAAACAGCTGAATGGTGCAGTGAAGTTCTTATGGTAGGCTTAATAGCCACAGCTTTCCCTTTTGAGACGTGACATGTATCATAATATGCGCATACAAATTATTACTTATTTCAAATTAAAGGAATACCTCTATACCTATGATATTCGTATAATCAAAACGGTTTTCATCCCATTCTGTCACAATAGTAGTTTAGACCAGTTTGGAGTTCTATCGTTTTAGCATGAACATTATGTCCTTGAAAGATGGAACAGATGGTCTATCAGTGTTCTTCAATGTTTGCATACTGTAACTATTACAAAAGTGTATCATCCGTTCGTTAACTGGATGATGTAGTTGTGGGTCATCTAATTCTATAATTGAGTTACAAACGATACTTCTACGGCGTATAGAACAGGGTCATCCATTTATAATCAATGTATAGTATCGACTGTTATATTGGTCTGTCCAACGTGGTATGCTATATGAGATTATTTGTTTGTTTGACAGAGTTAGCCGTTCATTGGAAGCAACGGAAATTGTCCAAAGGAATCAGAGCTTGTCATCCTTGTGTGTCACCAAATAGCCGCGTGCATCCGTCGGAAGTTTCCATGACTGTCATATGGACTGTGATTTGACTCACGTTCGCCATAAACTGTCACGATTTATTTATTTTTATTGATGACAGGTTGTTAGAGTGAATATACACAATATCCGTTGACGAATACCAAATGTGACTTGTCACTGACATTATTTTTTTACTTTTTTTATATATATTTTCTCATTTTCAATTTTAATCTTGTAGCACTTTAACCATTAGCATAGTTGAAATGTAAATTATCGTATATTGTTATATAAGCAATCACATCCGTGCTTCTGAAATCCAATATCTTATGCAAATAATTGTATCGATGATCTAAAAAACAGTGACCTTGTCCTAGGCTAAAACATCTCAACGCGAGCAGCATTTCTTGGTCTCACATCGCTACTATTATCTTCTTAGCATATGACTATCAAACCATAGCAACAGCTTACGTTTATGGATCTGACGTCAAACAACACACTTATCGGATCTAGGGTGAGACAGAGAAATTGTACAAGGGGTCAAATGTAGGTCAGACACGTTAAGCTTGTAGAGTCTTGGCAACTTTTTTCACATTTGTCATTATCTCAAGCGATCCTATATTATAATTTTATTGTTTATCAATTATAACCTAACACATTATTTATATACCATATTAATCAAATCAACTTATTTTTAATAGCATGAAGGCATTTGTTGTAGGTATTTACATCTTTATATGCCCATCTGCACAGAAAATACCAAAAGTAAAATTGAACATGAAAGTCCAATTGGTGTTCGATGAATGTAGGATGGGATGTGAAGTTTTACCCATAATATATATCTAAATTCAAACTATTGTTGTGAATCTATACTCTTGTAGATCTCCAAAAGCAGTTTCGAGTAGCAAACTATCGTATATTTCGAATCATCGATGTGCTTCACACAGGTATAATGGGACAGTGAATTTTTGAATTTAGTTATAGCCGATTAAATGATTATGACTTAAATAAACAAAAGCAACCTTACGCACTTTTAATCATTATTTAAACACATGTGCTCGTAATCATTAAGTAAAATGGACACAGGGAGGCTTGTACTCGTCAAATCAGTTTAACTCAAACCGTTTTTAATATCTTAAAATGATATTCCTGTTCTTCTCAATATACTCTTTTTGTAAAAACATGAATATCTTTAGGGCTTTAAAAAAATATACCGCTATTTTATTGGATAGTTTGATTTACTCAACTAGCTTTCAATTGCCCGAAAACATACGATTTATACATTAATTTGCATTAAATTTTCAGAAATATCATAGAATGAGTAAAAAAAATGCGTAACTAGGGGTGAAAATTGATCATCAAAACATTCTGATATATTTAAAAGTATAATCCTTTCCCCCAAATTTCAACTTTCATTGAATGATTTTTCAAGCTAGATGTACTTGTCATTTTGGCTTAATTTCATAAACAAGTGAAGTAAGTTAGGAGGGGAGAGGGGAATGTCAAATACGTGTCGTCGTCTCTAAATTCAAGAACAGGTAGAGTTTGGTTTATCCGCATCTTCTAAGATAAGGTTTATATAATAGATGCCAAGACTCTCATTGGCCCTATTGACTTATATATAAATTGACCGTCAATACCTTTATTCTACAAACTTAAAATACAACCAGTAAGGTATCCTCAATGTTAGCATTTCCCTAAACTCAAGTAAAATGTTACATAGTGTATGTCCATAGATTTGCTTTCAAGATCGAGATCTACATTAATTCTTTCATTAAAAAATTCAGAAACACATTTGAAACTAATAAATACCAGTTTTAAAAGTTATAGAAAGATAATCTTATGAATATACTTCAAATATATTAATTATTATATATAGCGTATTTCGTGTTATCAATTGATTATATCATCTAACCCGACACAACCAATATTGGACAGTGCCGATTTGCTACTGTTTTACCAATCGAATATTTCAATTGCCAGATACATTGTTCAGTGTACAAAGATTCCTTCGGATCAGTTATATATAATCTAGTGTAATCATGATAGCGACTTCATCATCGAAATCTGGAAAACGACGATACCATAGTATAATGCTATTAATATACAACTGCATCGTAAGTACATCCACTGTGCATTAATATATACCTACTTCATAGATAGAATTCTGCAAATTGTCTTTTTGGTAAAAAAAATATATAAAAAAATGACGCATTGCGATTATTTTTAGTATGGAAAATGAGTAAATGAATACATATGAAATTAATTGATCAGATTTTCCCCATTTATACTGAAGTGTGAACCAACCATAACTACCTTCAGGCAATTAATAGCTCATGTAATAAGCACACGTTTTAAAGTTTTTTCTTCTTACTAATTATGAAGTTAAAATATATGTAGTAACTAAATTAATAATAAGTTAAACTGCATGATATGTTTTTGATGATTTGGTCACAAATCCAATATGTTTTTCATCGTTATAGTCAATAAAAGTTTATATCACATCATGGATTCTCTCTTTATTCTTTTTTCATTGTATAGCAACACTTAAAAGTGTGTTTATACATATTATATATCTCTACAAAATGACAAACGTTGTTTACGATATCGAGCCATTTCCCTTGCACATAGATTTCCAAACAGGATAAGTCACAATCCAGTTTATATGTTTATAAATAATTCTTTTAAGTCTGAAATTTCAAAAGTCAAATAAACCGATTTTTCCACCATAAAAAAATAAGCACTGAACTGCAATGACAAATATTGTTTACAATATCGAGCCATTTCCCTTGCACATAAATTTCCAAACAGGATAAGACACATAAGACCAGGATATGTGTTTATAAATAATTCTTTTAAGTCTCAAATTTGAAATGAACTAATTATCCGAGTTTTCGCATCATAACAAAATTAGCCATAAATTACATGTACTTGTAATACTGATATATTGGCTTACATTTAAATATCTAACGACCTGTCAAGACTGGTTTTAAAAAATGATAAAAAAAGAATTACGATAACCCTCCTAACAGAATATTAGCATATGTCGTTGTTTAAATTGCAATAAAGATGTAATGATTCAATTGTTGACAATTATTTAAACACTTAAATTACAGACTGAAGACGGAAAGGTTTTTTGGACCGTAATATAAATCATTGACAGTTGAAAAAAGGTTTGAATGTCGGTGTAATGATTTACCATACACGGTATACGCCTCGGTAAACATTATTTCAATAATGAATACTCGAACAAATACATTGCCCTTATTAACAACCAAGAACGTCTATACTTAAAGTATATTGTCGTCGTACAAACACGAATTCCTTTCATGCAATAAATCTCGATGCAAAATCTTGACTGACTTTGAAAATCTGAGTTTTTTAGATTACAAAGAATTAATATGGTATTTTTTTAGTAATCATTTAAAATAATTGGTTTCTTGCACCAACATGTTCATAAAGCATGAAGTAGGACATTTGACTTTGAAAATCTGAGTTTTTTATATTACAAAGAATTAATATGGTATTTTTTTAGTAATCATTTAAAATAATTGGTTTCTTGCACCAACATGTTCATAAAGCATAAAGTAGGACATTTGACTTTGAAAATCTGAGTTTATTAGATTACAAAGAATTAATATGGTATTTTTTTTAGTAATCATGTATTGGTTTCTTGCACCAACATGTTCATAAAGTATGCATTATAATCAAAACATTATCTCAAAAATAAACATCTACGTTGTATCAATATATGCATCCACTTAACGTATAAACGGACATTTGAATAAATAACGACAAGTAGTTTAGAAAAACATTTCGATTTTAGAAAAGAACATTATTGAAATATGCATAATCGATGGCCATCAAAATCATGCCCCGTTCGTGGTAAAATTGAGCTTTGTCAGTATACTTGTAGCTAGCATAATACTTCTCGCTGTTGTCCCTGTCATGTATTAAAAAAAAGTATACATCTGTTATCCCCCCGACACACCACCAGGAGCTTCAGCCACGAATTCCTGTTTTACTTCCCCACAATGAATTTGGTCATTCTGTGGCAAAGTCTAATCACAGTGTTATCAGAGGGAAAACTAGTTTATTCCGTTTGGGAATCATCGTGTTCTTCAGCATTGCCTCTATTAAACAGTTTTCAATAGGAAGAAATACAATTTATATAAAGCTATATCTAATATGTTTTTAATGCTATGAATTCTACAAGTATGTAAATTGTTTTAACATAAGCATTACGTTATTAACCAGCAAAATGGACTGTGCAATACATGGCTGCTATTTTCAGTGCACGTTTCCGTAAATTTAACAAGATAATCGGGTGTAGTTAACAATTGTTACACAAGTATTTATAGCAGCTTTCTCGTTTACAAGAAAGAGCAATACAGACAAATGAAAAATTATAAAGCAGATTGTCTCTAATGAGTTTTCCCATCATAACAAAATTAGCCATCAACTACTTGATATATTGGCTTACATTTAAATATCTAACCTGTCAAGATTGGTTTTAAGAAAATGATAAAATAATTGACTCAAGAAATAATTACGATAGCCCTCCTAACATAATATTAGCATATGTCGTTGTTTAAATCGCAATAAAGTTGTAAGGATTCAATTGTTGACAATTATTTAAATACTTAAATTACAATCTGAACACGGAAAGGTGTTTTGGACCGTAATGTAAATCATTGACAGTTGAAAAAAGGTTTGAATGCCGGTGTAATGATTAACCATACACGGTATACGCCTCGGTAAACATTATTTCAATAATGAATACTCGAACAAATGCATTGCTCTTATTAACAACCAAGAACGTCTATACTTAAAGTATATTGTCCTCGTACAAACACGAATTCCTTTTATGTATAATGGATTGTGCAATACATGGCTGCTATTTACAATGCACGTTTCCGTAAATTTAACAAGATAATCGGGTGTAGTTAACAATTGTTACACAAGTATTTCTAGCAGCTTTCTCGTTTACAAGAAAGGGCAACACAGACAAATGAATAATTATAAAGCAGATTGTCTCCAATGACAAGTTTGACAAGATCTGCACAGAACAATATTTGACATCTTCAAATTAGTCTTGACAAGTCCTTAGTACGAAAAGACATAACTCCGTGTCAAATAAACCATTGCAATTTTTTAATTAACACCAACAGTGTTTTATATACTTAACACATGCAAAGTTATATTCATAACCAAGTTAGCTCAAACATAATCTTAAACATTTGTATGTATAAATATTTCATTAAATTGAATTCTTGAATGCAAATGTTTGATTTCATGACAGTATCTCAGTGACTGCATATTACTTTATTTTATGCTAATTAATTGAACACAAGTATAACATTAATTTTGACACAGACAGTCGCTAATGCACCAAGGGTTACCGGCAGTAAACATAAAAGCAGCAACTATGTAAAGACCTTTTTCAGAGGACCGACCTGCGTTGTCATGGACAACAAGAGTTGAACGTGTGTGTACGAAAACATTAGAGTTATAATTTCACCCTATTTAAGTGTTACAAACCCCGCAGCTGACCACCCGTGGTTAACGTAAAATTATTTCTGGAGTGTCCATGAAGTTTTTCTAAAGAAAAGTGCTTCTTATTTCGGGTAAATGTTTCTACCCCTCCCTCCATTCAAGTCCCTTGATTTTACGTCCTAAAGAAAAGTAGAAGGAACTGAGCGCTAAATGTTTGCGAATATGTTTAAAATTGAATCTAAATGTTAATATTTCCTGTGTATATCTGAAAATGAGTCATACATTAAATAGAACCCTTCGACTCTTTAGAACGAAACATTTTACGTTAGAATTAAATATGATCAATCACATCTCAAGTCTGTATTAATCTGAACGAACATGTTCTGAATTGAAATAATGCTCTCTATTATGTTTGGAAGGTGTGTCATTATCTGATTATCAAACTAGTCTACACATGCATTATTAACATACATTAAAACCCACGCCCCTGCATTAAACATTTAAAGAATCCGTCTTAAATGGAATTCTAGACGTTTCAACAGGAGCAAAATATCATAAAAAAGTGCTGCAGTTTATTATATAGTTTCGAATATCCAATGAGCTCTGGTTGCAAGTTTTAGGTAATCCGGAGACGTTATGGTGTAAGTTATAAATAATGAGAAGGGAGTTACATTGTAAGTTGTAAGCCATGAGGAAGACATATCCTGTAACTTATTTGTAATGCGGGGAGTGTGGGGTTTTAAATTACAGGTAATAAGGGGAAAGCATTATTGAACGTTTTGGGGTAAAACACAGAGAGTTAAATTGTAAGAATCACTAATGATGAAATAATGTTGTAAGTTATAAGTAATAAAGAGGAAGATATATTGTACAAATTATTGACGATGCAGTAAAACAAAAGTAACAAGGAGGGAGTTATCTATAAATGAGCAGGGAGGTATTTATGATATTTTATCATTCAACTTTCTTCTTAAAGCAATACTAAGTGAAGTAAGGTGTCTATAGAAACAAGTCTAGATAAATAGTATGTAAGTTCAATTATGGTAATAGCTGTCCGCAGCAATCACATTTTGTACCATCTCACTTGAATGCTTTAGCACAAACACTGTTGCACCCGACCAAGTCATTTTTACATTTTCAGAGTTTTTCTCTGAAAAGTCCATGATATGACGACTTCAGAAATAAAACTCTAAACTCAAGGACGGCCGGAATGTGAACTACTCCGACGAATCTGCCTATTCATACCACGGATAGAACGCCAGACATAATATGTAAAAATATACCACATTAAAAGCAAAATGAAAACAAATCAACACGAGAAATAGCCAACAAGAATCAATTCAATGACCCTTGCATATAACATTTTAACTATCTACGCCAAGAAATATATAACACAATCAGATTTAATATCGCTGACTGGGGATTCGGAAATTTTTCACAGTCACTTAACAAGGTGAGTTTGTCATTTCTTGTAAGAATGTTAGGTATAATAGGATCACTTATCAAACAATTAAAAACTAGACAAAAACCTCGGCCTTAATTTACATAGATTAGTATTACAGTAACACAAACCAAAGGACAGTGTTGCTCTGTTTTGTTTGATTTAATTGAACTGTCTAAGTATGAAATGTTGATAGGACTACAAATAATCATGCTTGATTAATTGTGTTATGGAATTGCAAATATGATGAAAAAAATAACATTGACGCCCTTATATTTCAAAAGATAAAACGTTATTTGGTCGGTGCTGTTAATTAAAATATCAAAATATCTTTATCTTTATATCTTCAGGCGATATAATGTAAAATATAAGATCACCGCAGTTGTTGAACACATTTTTGCATTAAATTATCCATAATGAATTATCATAATATAATTATGTTTAATTACATTCAGTTATAATAAATACAATCAGCTATCAAAGGTATGTATCTCCCTTAATAAAAAAACAAATAATTAGTTTAGAAAATAAGCTACTATTCGTCGCCACAATCCTCAGCTGATTGGAATACAACTGCGTAAAAAGCACTGGACCCAATATTTTACCCAGCAGAAGTACCAATTTGGTATATGTTACGTATTTCTCTATATAATCCGACAAGACAACATTATAGTTAAGAATCGTAACTTGCTTACATCAATAAACTTAATAGGTTATAAATAAATATCGGAATAAGTTATGTGGGAATAATGTAATCTAATCGGTCGTGCTGAATTCGCTGTATCAACAGTTCATATTGAATATCGAATCAAAAGGAAGTCCCTGAACGATATCCGCACAACCGGTAAAGTGTAATATATCAATAAATGTTATTACAAAAATTTCCGGATGATAAAACAAAAAAGGCCAATCGTACCTACACTAGCGTAAATGTGTGCATACAATGATACTAGTAAGATTCGTTTTATCCACAATATTTAGAGGTGATTATAAAGAATGAAAATGACCGCATAATTACCTTTTTATCATATACTGCGTAATGCATTCTCTATAGCATCAACATTACATAGCAATAACATAAATCTCAAAGGAATATACATCATGTTTCTCATATAAAAGTAAATTCACTTTTTAAATCGTTTGCACAAAGACCTACACTTACAGTAGCAGATGTTAAAGTTATGTAAACATGCTTTATTCAGAGTGTTGACTAGCTTTTCTTCAGTCTGGGCCCGTGATTTGAAATTTATTTATCGTGAAGAACACATACAGTATTCTCATTCTGCTAAAGCTAAAAGATATAGTAATTACTGTCCACATCAGTTATATATGAACTAAAACTATACTGTATCATTATGCTTTTAATGAGATGTCCCTGAGAAGTTCATATTTTCTAAAATATTTATCCACACAGGTGTATTACTATGTTCTATTGTGTAGCTGGTATAAATGCTGAAGTCGATCAAACAATCTTTAAGTACAGACGACAACCTGTAATGTTAAACTTCCTACTGTTTCTATATCTAATCGACTGTTATATAGGTATTGCATTGATATGGCATCCTCATGAAAATAAACTAATGAAAAACAGACGAAATGATTTGACACGTATAGCGGGATTTAAATGAATAAACATTATACTTGTTTTGACGTCACCGTGTTTTGCTATTTTGTACAGTGGAGCAAACATGATTTAGAAACCCCAGTCAAACCATACAATTACTACCACATGGAAAGATCGGCTTACAATCGCGAATTTTAATGCTAGGGTTCTTCGTCGTAAGCTTTAGAATAAAATGACAGGACAACATTTCTTGTCCTGATGCAGCGATTAGATATTTGTCCTTTAAACGTACAAGGTAACGTCCCGCTACCACAATTGGTACAGGGTCAGTAAATAGTTCGGAAAGTACTTTAAAATTCAATTTGAATATTTTCCTCTGACAGTATAATAAAATAGACATTTATGAGCATTTCCACTGAATAGTTTTGTTTTCTGTGTCAGTTTAAGAACACACGATGTCTTCAAAGAACACATATCAGAAAACCTGTAAAAACGACGTATGTCGACGACATTTTGGAAGATTTTGAAGGGGTTAATTATAAGCATGTTTAAATGTTGATTTCTGGTCCTTATAACCGGATAACATAAAAATGTAAATATACAATTGTAGTTCAGTATGGTATTTATAAAAGCAATATATTTTGTTGCAATCGGCACATCAACTAGTAATTGAGTTTGCGAGTTTAGCATCCTGTTTTAAAAAATAAATCACTAAGAAGCAAAAACTCTTCTGAAAAAATGAACTACAATGGATAGTCGTTATTAAAAATCAAGAACATTTTGCTAAATATAAATAAGAATTAGTTGCATGAATCAGAAATTAAAGTTAACATAGGTAAAATAAACCATTTAGGCCCAATTCAGAACAAGTTCTGGACAGCGAATCGATACAAAATATACCAGGCTAACCCATAAAATGAAAGGACACATACATAATGTTGTAAAGCCACGTGTTCTATTTGACGTAGTCCACTTGAAACTTTTGGCAGTACTACAAGTCAATAAATAATTAGTAACTTAGCAATTAATAATATTATGGACCAAGGACTTGACGCCTAATCTTTTTAAGCCTACTAATTTACATTATTAAAGAATTATTTTAACCACCCAAATTGTAAATATTTGACAATCAATCATATTCTTTAGACATCTGTGTATTGCTGCATTATTGTATGTTCTTGTTTAGTACAGGTAGTGGTGCCGAGCTTTCTTTGTAGGGAGACATTGGCCGGACTGAGCTATTCGAACTATCGCCAGTACAGGTGGTCAATACCTGCGTGTGTGTTGATGTGGCAGATCGGCCTCGTGTGTATATATTCACGCTGTGAGCGATCAGTAGTAGGAGAGCTCAGTTAGATTAGTATAAGGTGTTTTATTGGTCTATACGTAGTTATTTTGCATTTACTGTTACATTGATACTGCTTTGTATATATCCCCTGTATGTATTTACTGCTACAAGACGTACATGGTCACAGGCAGTATTTGATATATTTGTGTACATCTATAACACGATTTTGTTCCAAATTGTTACGCATATTTGAATCAAAAGATGTAGATGTTGGTTTCGAAACTATATTATTGTGATCATTAACATTAAGATAAAAGATCAGATATAATTGTTTGACACAATATTTGTAGTCCTTATCTAGTAACATGTATTAAGCATTATATATGTAGTGGTATTATCTTACCCTATTGATAAATCGGGGCTTTATTTAAAAGCAATTAGCGTAAATCATAGGGAATTTATACTATGTTGAATTAATGTTATAACAACTATAGAACACTTGTTATCATATCAATCATTCCCGTTGACCCAGATGAAAAATTCGCAGATGATTTTTATCAAGGATTGCTAATGAGAATATTGGCGTATCAAAAGAACTTCACATAGTCTGAGAGTGATACCATACCCTTTTCACGTCAGGTCGTCTAGGTGATGCACTTTTCACTGCGTCACATATACTTTATATTGTAATATCACTTTGTTTCCTGCATTTTAAAACATTGTATGGTAACATTTCCACATCGCCATAAGATAATTAAAAAATGCTATCTTGCCTTTCAATCAGATATTTCCCGCCTCATATCTTCATGGTAACTTTCCTTACCTTTTGACATTAACCTCGTTTCTTTGGTTATCTATTCGTTTGGACTTTGTGTTCCCATTTTGCTAATGGGTGTTGTCGTGTAATAACTCTATTTACATGATCTATATATTGTCCATTAATAATTAATTAATAAGGATGATTAAAAAGACCACCATCTTAACCCTTAAATGAACACATGTGTCCATCTTAATTTGCAAATATTTATTGAAGTTCGTGACACTAATAGAACAAATCACCCCCTTGGGAATGCGATAGGGAAATCTCAACCCGAGGGGGGATATTGTTAAGTTGCCAAGCACGAGGCTTTGCCGAGTGTTATGCAACTTAAGAATCTTTCCCCGATCTCACCCTCAAGCGGACGAATGAATATTTTTCTTTTACCCTGTTCACATTTAGTGTATCATATGCATATCTTAGTGTTAACGTTTCAGGCTAAATTCTGGAGTTGAAATGACGTCATTGTATTTTTTAAGTGACGTCATATCATTGTTATGAATAGGGGAACGTCTGAACCCTACGGTGAGAGACAGGGAAATCTCACACCGGTAAAAGTGCGGATACACCTGTCCGGGGTAAGAGAATTATGATATCTGATATAATCACCCATTACATATACAACATGTCAGTCATTGCAGAAACCAAACCAGGTCAATTTAAGCACAGTTTATGACCCTATATTCCATGTAGGACACATTTTACCACGTTAAAAATGTTAAGACTCCTTATAGTCTTTATAACTTTAAACATGTACAGCTTACTATGTATTTGAAAGCTTGAAGGCAAATGAAGTTTTCTTTTTGTGATTTAAAGATCGGTGTTTTCTAATATGCTAATTAGTGTACCTTGTGGTTTTGTTGCCACTACTTTAATTCTCGCTATAAGAAATAACTTGAATTTGACCAGAATGAACATGGCGGATGTCTTCGATAAATCGGAAGACGTTTACCTTCCCGAAACCCATGGTCTTCTTCTCCACCTACTTTTTTGAGGATTCTCCATGCATGTATTTCATTTGTTCAGGTTTTGCTCTAGTTTTATCGATTTGAAATTCAACTTACAGTTTTTGTTGAAGCTTCGGTGTTTTCTTTTTTTTGTCTCAAATCGTTTATGTAGATATGTCTTTATTCATTTTGATATCGGTTATTACAAAAACAAAGTATTTTTATTGTTTGATTCGTCTCAAAGCACATTAATCGTACTAGAAATAAATGGTTGAAGTTTGTTTAAGCGGAAAATACATTCCACATATTGTTAAAGTAGATAACCACAGTATGGAAATGTTTGCGTTTTTCGTGTTGAATTAATGATCGTGAAAATATCCATACGCGATAATTCATATTAATAATTGATTTTTGTTGATTATAAATATAAAGATTATTGTGAAATCAGATATTTTTGTGGAACCTATATTTCACGATTTCCCGACAAAACATCCTTTCGTGAGTACATGTGTTCATGAATTTCGAGTACCTACTCAACGGAAAATTGCTTTGTATCAAACTTGTTATTACTTCGAGTAACTATGAATTCTTGGATAATGATTACCCACGAAATTAAAAACCTCACACAAATCATTGATTTGACAATATATAGATTTCTGAACCATTGTCAACGACAAATTTCTTCAATGCGATCGGTTTAAGAGTTAAAACGCGAACATTTCCACACAGGAACATTTCAACTTTAACAGCATTGCACTGATAAAGTAAAGAATTTAACAATTGGAATTAGGTAGGCAATTGAGGGTTACTCATAATGAACGATTTTTATTTTTCCGAAAAGACAAATATTTAACATTTTACTTGATATAGCAAACAAACATAACTTGGAACGTGAAGTATTAAAGACACTCAATTATTAAAAGCTTCATACCTTTGGACCACATCCAAAAAAAACCCCGCCGTAATAAGTAGCCAGTTAAAACCGCTCTTGATTTTCAAAAGATAACCAGTACTTTAGTTTCTCGGTAATGGTTTCTGATAATTGTCACAAATAATCATCGTCTGTTGCGCCCTGCGCGGAGTAAGATCGGATTATTCGCTTAACTCATTTGTGTATCGTGTGTGGCTGAATATTAAAGGTCAAGCGAGGCTCACAGATTGTATTCCTATCATACAAAAGTTAATCACAAAGCGATGAACATCACGTATCGGCGATCACATACCTATGTGTACTTAGCATATTAGGTGTGACAAAGAATACCGAAAGAAAGAAACATTGTACTCTATAGGAGTCCATTTTAAAAGGGAACAAAAATGTTTTGAACACTAATTTGTAAAGCCTCATTTGATCGTAAATTGGAAGATACAGTATTTATTTATATTTTTTCTTATAAAAGCTCTTATTGCTGAAGGTCATTTATAGACATACTAAATTATGGACCAACGTACTGTCATTTTTAACAAAACATAAATTCTTCGTAACATAAATGCCTACTTATTGTAAGTTTTTTTAATCGCTTATCATTACATTATTTGTTACAGTACACCCCTGTTTGATGATAACGATTTTTATCTCCCTTATTATATAGCATCAACACAGCTTTTTGTGAATGATTGAAAATCTAAAATCGTTCCACCCAACCCCAAAAAAAGAAAATTAGGACATATGTACGTCATCGGTCAACGTGCATTTAAATACCGACAGTTTCTGGTGCTCTATGTTGTAAAAACCAGGGTGAATGTACGTGTGTGTTCATGGTGAAATAAAATTAGCAATTTACTGATAATAACAAAACTGTGCTTGAAATCGGTCCAAAACATTTCAAGTACTATAAATATTCTTAGTTAAATTACTTTTTTTAACTTTATTGCAACGACATATTTCAAAATATTCATGCTCATTTACGTCTTAATCATTTCCTTATCAAAAGGTCCGGAGTATAGGTGGTCAAGACATGCCTGTGTGTTACCGGAAGTATCATACTTTTTAATTATAAGGACGAGCTATCATGTTGCTTTAATTTGGGTCCGCTACATTGATAAATCCTTACAGCACTTTGACAGCTCGTTATATTGCTAAAAGGGAGTAATAGGATCACCGAGTGGTCAGGATAACTCAAGGTTAGCAAGAGAAGTTTGACAGATCGTATGTGTAGCATACTTTACAGGTAGGGTGACGAGCTATCATTGTAGCGAGACATCGGGCATGGACTGAGCTATCCGAGGTGCTATAACTAGTACAGGTGGTCAAGACCTGCCTGTGTGTTACCGAAAGTATCATATTTTGTAATTATAAGGGCGAGCTATCATGTTGCTTTGGGTCCGCTACATTGATAAATCAAGACAGCACTTCGACAGCTTGTTAGATTGCTATAGGGAGTTATAGGGATCACCGAGTGGTCAGGATAACTCAAGACTAGCAAGAGGAGTTATACAGATTGTACAGTATAGGTGTACAGGTAGTGGTGCCGAGCTTTCTTTGTAGGGAGACATTGGCCGGACTGAGCTATTCGAACTATCGCCAGTACAGGTGGTCAATACCTGCGTGTGTGTTGATGTGGCAGATCGGCCTCGTGTGTATATATTCACGCTTTGAGCGATCAGTAGTAGGAGAGCTCAGTTAGATTAGTATAAGGTGTTTTATTGGTCTATACGTAGTTATTTTGCATTTACTGTTACATTGATACTGCTTTGTATATATCCCCTGTATGTATTTACTGCTACAAGACGTACATGATCACAGGCAGTAATTGCTCGGACATAGACAATGTTACAGAGCTAGATTTGATACACCCCAGTTGGGGTAGGTATACTCGCCAGAATCTCCAGTGTGTCTGGTACGGACCATAGCAGAAACGTCACATTGATAAAATAATGATTTTAACTACTTGAATTAGGAAGGCAATTGAGGGTAACTTTTAATGATGGTTCTTGATATTTCCAAAAAGACAAATATTTAACATAGTATTGTATATAGCAAACAAACATAACCTGAAACGTATTAAAGAAACTCAATCATTAAAATGTTCGTACCTTTGGACCGCATCCAAAAATTACCGCCATAATAAGTTGTCGGTTTAAATCGCTCTTGTTTTTCAAAAGATAACCAGTACTTTCGTTTCTCGGTAATGGTTTCTGATAATTGTCGCAAATAATTGTTCGTTGCGCTCTGCGCGGACAAAGATCGGACCATTCGCCGTACTCATTTGTCTTCCTTTAAGGCGGAATAGTGAAGGTCAAGCGAGGTTTACAGATTGTAAACTATGAATATGTAGTCTTATCACGAAATAGTTAATAACAAAGCGATGTACTTAACGTATCGGCGATCAAATACCTACGTGTACTAAGCAAACACATATTAAGTGTGACAAAGAATACCGAAAGAAACATTTAAAAAAGGAACAAAAAAGCTTTGAACACTAATTTGTAAAGCCTCATTTGATCGTAAATGGATAAAAACGGTATTTATTTATCTTTGTTCAAATAAAAGCTCTTATGCTGAAGGTCTTTTAAACACAGACTTAGTAATGGACCAACGTACGGTAATTTTTAGCAAAACATGAGTTCTTCGTAACATAAATGCCTACATATTGTGAGTTTTTTATCGCTCACCATTACATTATTTGTTACTGTAAACCCCGGTTTGACGCTTGTGCGTTTCGTCCAGTTTTATCTCATTAAATATATAGCATCAGCTCAGTTCTTCATGAATGATTTAAAATCTAAAATCGTTTTCCCCCTGATAATTAGGACATATGTAGGCCATCGTTCAATGTGCCTTTAAATGCCAAGGGTTTCTAGTGCTCTATGTAGTAAACACTAGGGTGTATGTTCGTGTTTGTTTACGGTGAAATAAAATTAACAATTTACTGATTAAATCGCTAATTCAAAAAATATGTCTTTAGTTTGTAATCAAAAAATCATCATTTTAAAAAAAATCAGTGTTGATTTAACATTTAAAACTACAAACGAAAACTAAAGGAACGATCAAGCAAAGTTTTGTTTGATCGTTCCTTCAATTTTCGTCTGTAGTTTTAAATGTTTAATCAACACTGCCCTTTTTTATAATGTTTTTTAGCATATTTCGAGTACTACAAATATTTGTTTTTAACTTTATTGCAACAATATTCGTGCTCATTACGTTTCAATCATTTCATAATCAAAAGGTCCGGATTCCTGTGACCTACTTCAACCGTATCAGTTCATTTCCATCCCTTTAAAGGTAAAGTAAAGTAGCTGCACACAGGTATACAGGTTTACACTTCAATGCAGAACGATATTATCACTGTATTGCACTACAGACTACACTGTAATTCACCTGTATATAAAACTTGACAAATACATTTGTTCATGTCTTTATTTTCGTTGGATAAATGTATGCTGTACAGCTAAAGATAAAGTTAAGTTGGTCAGTAAGTATAAGTGTGAACGTATGTTTCTAACAAGCAAACAAAGCAATAACAATAAAACCACTCCGAAACATTAATATTGTATTTCTCACTTCAGATTTTTCATCACTATTGATGGTATTGTAAGTACAGAAAAAGATACGATAGAAAAAAGAAAAAAAAAGAAAAACAATGGTGTGAATAATGGCAGATATCGTCCAGATTTTTATAATCAATGGTTTAATAAGAATGTTGAAAGAAACAGGTACCATATAAATTCTTCCCAAAATCTTATAATGAAGGTTCGATGTGTTTAAACATTGATTAATATGTATGAGATACTCAAGATACATATGATATTCCTATAATAAAGGTAGAACGAATGACGTTTCCAAGTTCACTGCTTTTTATTTTTGTTTAGAAATGTTATGGAGAACATATATTAAAAAAACAAATTGTTTCTCAACAATTCCTTTATACGTATTCGTCGATATAATTCCAATTGTTCCCCAATGCCATAAATGTGATGGATATATTGTGGCACAGAACAAGGTTTTATTGTAATATATTAATAAGTACATTTTTAAACGCGAAATATTTCAGTTTACATCATACGGAATTGAAGTTACATAATTGCCTCACTTTGTTAATGCATACTGTTGCTACGAATATGCTGTTGCATTTTGGATGATGGCCTTTACCAGCAATTGTATATTTACTTACACACTTGAAAAATCCATATTATAATTTAATTTCGGATTAACCATGCAAGTTCGTCATTTCGAAGTTTTGAACGAATTGTTTTTTGAGTTTTGTGTGTCGATCTTTTTCGTCGATCTTCTGGTATGTCGATTAGTTTGTACGGAGTTACGACGATTCTGCTGAGAGAGGGACAGACGGATGTGGACCATCTCAGTATCTTATTCTTCAAAGAGGAGATAACCCAACTATGAGATATCCCAGCAGTCAGATGGAACTCTACCTCCTTAACGTTACGATTGTAAGTCATCAATATCTGTAATATAGAGATACTTTTTAGACAATACTCAACAGGTCGATTTATTTACATTGATTTACTTATATGAGAACAACAATACTTAAGATAAAACAACTACTGTTAAACTTGAATTAATGCTAATATGTCAGAAATAAAGACTATTTTTACAAAGAATGTGTCAAAAGGTGATATGTCTAGAATTCCTATCACGTTTTAATATTTTGAAAAAAACCATACGTTTCATACACATGTCGTAAAATGCATTTGACTGTGATACGAGGCACATCATGGATCACAACATCAAGGATGGCTGAACCTTGTATTTTCAGAGCCAATGTATACATTTTTGTGGTGTGTAAAACGTACCTTTAGTATGGGAAGAAGTGCGCTAAGGTCATCCTTAGATTCTAAGTAAATCTTCACGACGCCACTTGCAGACATTGCCATTTCCTGTTCCAGAAGATCCAGTACCGGAAGAGGATTGTCTGCTGGTCCATAAAGCGCCTCCTCTACGTCATTATCGAGGTTTGGCTGGTAGGTTTCCTGTAAAGTCGTCACTGTAATAAAAAATAAATGAATTCCAGATTGAACAACATTTAATTGTTTAAAAAACAACAGCAACAACAACAAATACCATATACAAACACTATTATACGTTTTTTAACATCTGGATTCATTACTTGCAGAATAGGATATTTCGCTAGCAGTAATGAAAAAACATTGTTTATTTATAAAAGTGTGTAATGTATAATAACAGCGAATTTCTGATGTCTTAACTGTATTACATTACTCAACATATCTCAATATATATGTACAAGATGTAATTTCCATTGCCAGGATTTTCGTTACATGTTTAACTTTATGTCGTTGTAAGGATAAAGGTTTACCTTCCTTTATCCAGTAATATGTTAGATGCATCTGAAAATTTGGGAAAAAATATTTTGCTTACTTAAGACAGAGTAAAACTGTACATCATGCAAGCAAATGTTGTCACCGTCACACGCAACAGAGGTGATGTTGGATTCACGTGGATCCATGTTGTAGAAGACGGCATTGTCATGGAGGCTTCCTCCAAATGGAAGGGTCAAGGCCGACAGGAATGTCTTCACCACCGACATACAACTCTTAGTTTTGTCTATCCATATATTGCCTGTAATGACATCAAAATTATAATAAGATATTGAGATATCGGTACTATTTCAAGATTAAAGAAAGAAATAATCAAATAGCTGTGGGATCTCTCCCCACTGCGCTGTAGTTTTTCGTATATATAATTACACCCTTTAGATTTCCTTTGGGTATGAATGTATCAAAGGGGATCATTGACACATATCAAATACATGTACTGTATAATTTCTCTTTCCGGTGTATACAGTATGTATGATCATAAAGTGCTATGATATATAAGCGTAGTTGTAGCAACCAAGTTACACACCTCGCCCTAGACAACCTCCACAGTAAATGACGAAACATTTCAGGACCTGTTCTCGGATACTGGATTCTGATAGCTGTCCGGAACCAACCACACTGACGAGATTATCGAGCAGTACTTTTACTGCTTTCTCTCTTGCTGCTTTGGTGTCCTCACAGAATCCATGATTATTGTTGAAGCATATATTCAATACGCTAGAAATATAAAGAAAGTAATACAAAAAAAGACAACTGTTATGCATGAACAAGTAGAATGTCTATCCGCCTTACTCAGCTTGCATCTTTCAATGCGCATCAACAGTAAGTGTAAATTTGTCTTGTGACATGATGGTAAAGTTTATGAGGCCGAAACATGCTTAAGCTCACAAAATACCGTCAATAGCATTAACAGGCAAGTTACACACCTGCATCGACCTCAATAAGTATTAACCCGAATTCAAAGTTGAACGAATTTGGTTGATTTTGTTTGTTGCATATATTTACATTGTGTAATTAATACTTTACTGAAATGTATTAAGTATTTAGTAATATCTACCTTGAAGGTTGTCGTATATAATACAGTGATTTCCCGAGAGTTGGATCCTTGCATGCTTTGTCAATTTTAGTCGGTCTGATTATAGGTCCACCTGTCATGATATGGAATTAAACATGTTTGTTTAGATCACATTCAAACTTTGCTTTGGATAATTACTTTGTTTGATATTAATTCAATCTGCAAAACACAAGAAAACATTTACGTGGCAAAAATTCCATATTCCCCAGTCATTTAATAGAGTTATAACGTTCAATCGTGTCTCACCGTTTGTAACTGCATCTTCATAATATTTTTCATTATCCCCACTAAACCGAAAAGTAATCTTCCTAAGATATTGTTTTGTATCATTTTAAATCTTTAAATGTAAATATTTAATTGAAGAATGGTTTGATATGCAGTTGTGTCATGTGAAAATTAAATCGAATTAATACAAAGTAGTTATTTTCTTAAGAACAATTAATGACTGATGAGACAGAACCTACCAAGAAAAAGGTCGTCATGCACCTGCTTCATCTTGTTGTACAACTGAAGATTGTCAACGTTCCATAACGTTAGAAGATCCCGTGATCCAGTACTTTGTCTGATGTCCACATACAAGCGGTCTGAGTGACTTCCTATTCCAATTTTCATCTGCTTAAGTCGTAGAATGGCAGTGCATGTTCTTATAACCGTTAGTCCTACTTCATATAAAGGGTCGTCTCCGGTGTTAGCAGGCATGATTTCCACAGCTTTCCCGCGAATAAAGTTGTTTCTCTCTTCAATGTGTCTCTCGTCTATGTTAATATCGTTAACAGACTTGGTTCTATAAGCCGATCCTTTGACTACTGGAATACATGATCCATGCTCATAACTGGCTTCTTCCAAGCACTGGAGTAACAAACTATCGATTCGAAAATAGCGGTTTTGTGAGCCTTGGTTGCGAATATCTGTTATTGTGTAACAGTCAGATAGCTTCTGCTCGGCCCTATGTCCGTCATACAATGGTAACAGTTCGTCATAGAGAACGTACTCCTCTCCGCTGTTGGTAGGATGGTTCGCATCAATTAAATTAACAAGAGGAAAAGGCGTGATGCTTGCCTTGATCCCTGCCTGATTTTTCACGTAAAGGTCCAAATACGATTCACGGATAGCAACAAAATCAAACCCGGCCAACACTGCCAAACTCGCAGCATATTCCATCGTAACGTTGATATCTGACAGGTCTACCTGTATGGCTCTGTAAGTAACAAAATCATCTTTGAAATCAGTGCCTTTTTTAGTTCTAATTAATCTCTCTATTATTTAATTGACTAGCACATGCTTATTTACTCATTAAGACAATCTAAAAAGCAAATATCAATAAACAAACAGGATAATTTACAAATATTTCATATGACAATAGTGATTAGGGACACGTTACACCTCCCGTTGTTTTGGTATTTTGACAGATTTCCGGGTAATATATTGATCAACAACAGATTTACACTTGAACAAAAAACGTAACATATGGGTATTTCGATAGCATGCCTCTTTGTCTGTGTATGGTGTTGTGTTATAGGTATTATTGTTATTATATTTGATTGCTTTAATGTTTATCGAAACATTAGCCAGTAGCCAGCAAAACGTTGAAATGTATAAATCTTGATGAAAATGATACATGTATATAAGAAATACTTCATACCTTCCATTGTTTTGGTATTTGGACAGAGTTAACTCCGATGTTGCTGCTGATCGCTTTGTCCTTGAACCTCGCTCTCGTGTTTGATGATTTTCTGACAAAAACAAATCGTACTATTTCCATACAAATACAAAGATAAGACAACTACATCGCATTAGTTTTGGATATTTGTTGTCAATATTTGTACAAAATAAGTATATTCCAAAGATATTGTTTTCTAAAGCTGTCGTTGTTCTCAAATTCTTCCCTGCCTACGTATAGTATGTAGCTCTATTCGAATGGAACCAGATACACAAACCACAACTAGTTTAACCGCGAGTTGTAAAGTTAAAAGATACTTACCAGTTTGTCGTTTCTTCCGTGTGTTACCTATAACGATTATAATGTTATTTTCTATAATATTATTGAAACTAACCTGTTATGATAGTAATATATTATTCACAAGTAAATTGTAAGTTAAATGAAATATCCATTTAAGCAGTGACATTGATCTTTTATGACCTCCCCCATCGTTAAATGGTAAAATTCATCTTATTTATTGTGTACCCAACATATACGATATAATCAACTTACGTACAGTTTCTATATTAAAACAGCAAGTACAATTTATAAATTTGCCCCACAGCTATATTATAATATATTAAATGTACCTGCACATGACCAGTCCTCTGGTATACAGACTCCCTTACAGTAATTGAATGAATCGACGCATGGATCTAAAAGAGGAAATGCAAAGTAACACATTGCTCTAGTAATTGAAACATATAGAAAGCTAACAATTCAAAAGTTAGACAGAAGATTGCGTGAAATAATTTGAAATTTACGTAACCAAACAGTAACATAAAAAAGTAACGATGATGTAGCTTCTGGTTATCTTAAATGAATCAACGACTTTTCAAATTAACATCCCGTTTGTTTTCTCTCTCTCTCTCTCTCTCTCTCTCTCTCTCTCTCTATATATATATATATATATATTATATCATTTGCCTTCATGTGATCAAATATTTACTTATAACACCGGTTTCTGATAGAGAGAGGAAGAAGGTATGAAGTCTTGAGGCCAGTCTCGGTGTCATCATTCTACTGCTTGGCCATTGAAGTGGATCAGTTGAATAACTGTATGAGGTATCTTGAACACAACGTCTCGTGATAGAGCCACACGCTTGTCCACTAGGGCCTTCGGAGGGGAACTCAAAATCATCATAGGGATATTGAAGAAGTCTGAAATATGCAAAGACAGTTTTTCATTGGGAGGAAAAAATAGATCAATCAGACATTTTGAACAACAGGGTACAGAGATATTTCCAACAAAAAAGTGAAGGAGAAACATTATAATAATAATCTTGAAAATAAATTCATGTATCAAGGTGACAACATGTTTAAAATAACTGAAGTAGAAATGGAAATAATGGAACACAGTTAGAATCCATACCACCAAACTTAAGAAGAACGCTCAACCAGTAACTAACCTATCGTCATCGGCGACTGACACAATTTTTACTATGATTCCATTGGATGAAATGTGTTTTCGAAACTAAACAAAATCACGGGTAAACGTCGGCGTTGTCTTATGATCGGAAAGAAAACTGAAAATATATAGTGTGTAATGTCATTATGCAATGAGTTCAACCTGCTTTAGCTGATCTGTAAGAACAATCACCTCTTCATTTGCTTCATATTATCTCTGGAGTAGGTTTCGTCGATGTCCCCACATATGTCTTCCACATTTCTCTCTGAGGGATATTCTGTAGTACCAGACTGGAATAAATCTAGGTTTCCTAGTTGAGATGATAGCTTGGTAGAATCTACAGCTATGTCTAAAAAAACAATAAAGACATGCATACAGTTATACTAATCGTTTTTTTAAGTGAAAAGCTATTAACAAACTATTGTTTGTGTAATGCTATTTATGTATATTTTGCCGTTTTTGGAGCAGTTATTAGCATATTAGTTCGCAATTGCAATCATATATGATTTCTTTCATGCTATATCTGTGCAACATATATCCCTAATAACATCAACAAAGCCGAACAAACCTGATAAAATCTCTTGAAACAAATCAAGGCACGGCCATATGGAATTTTTGCAGTTTACATCCAAGCTACTTCCGGTTGATCTGCGTGACCTTAACGATCTTTTACGGCGGAAATTATTAACTGGTTGTCCAACACATACTTCCGTATAACCATCGGATTGGCTGTGTCCTATATGTAATCCGGCACATTTGATCAGCTGATAGAATCTCCGGTTAATCTCTTCATCATCGGATTCCCCAAGGTCACTTTCTTGAGTGACCGCTATGGCTGCCGCACGACCTTCGTAGTAAAGTGACGTGTTGCCATGCTGTCTATCAGGGTATTGTTCCGTAGGTTCATCCCATCCTTCGTTTATCATCAGTTTTCCTTGTTATAAAATATTAAAAAAAAAAGTTATTTATTTTGAATAAACATTGCTAAATGAACCACATGTCTAGTTCTAGGAATAACAGAGACGTGGAAATACGACTTTATGTCCACTTTATGTCAAAACATTAAAAGTTAGAAGTTAAATTGATAAAGGAGTTTTAAATTTCTTAAAAATATCCAATACTCTACAGTGTTGATAATTAAGCATCAAATACACAATATGTTTACTCAAAGGCAATAAGATGTATTATTGAATATAATATTTCGAAATAAATGGAGGCTTTATTACACAAAAATATGTCTATTTATTAAAATAATTATTAACAAAAACTATTATTAGTCTGTTTGGTCTTTGCAACCATATTGTATAACTTACGTGAAGGCCATTCTGCTATCACTAGCTTAGCAAGCTTTGTTAGGGCAGTATGCATTTCTGATGATACCAGTCTGTCTGCACAAATATTGGTGACGTCATTGACACTACAGTCAGGACAAGCTGTAGATACATTACCACACCAGCCGGAATTGGTGGACTCGTCTGACGGAAATATTATTACATCTCCGAATAACTCGTCAAGTCTGCAATAAAGTCATGTACCTATATCACTAGGGTGTAATATTTAGTTAAATATACAGTAAAAAGAAGACATGCTATTGTACATTGAAAAACTCTTAACGCTATAACGATCACCGTGGGTTTATGATTGGTCAACGATACACAGATATGAAATATGAACTAACTACAGATAAGTTAAGTTAAGGTATATGGATTTTTGAAACATGCAGTTTTATATTAAAAGGACGTTAATACTAACCTATTAGTGTTATTCATTATTCCAATATAACACATTTTGTAGCTTGATTATCTATTACATTTAGCGTCCTAAATGAACTGAGCTGTAACAAAATAAAACAAAACCAATATTACATCTATTTTATACTGACTGCCGTTTGTTTAATTTACAGTGTTAAGCCATTTTAATTGTAAATTATATTTATAAATTATCAGAAATTAAATTATTATCATAACAAAATATCTTACACTTTAAGGGCACTCGTTTTATCGATGACTTGAGCGCCTGGATCCCCACAGGCATCTTCTAGACTGTCGTATACCTCCGGGGTTTCTTCCCCAGAGCAGTAGGCTTTACAAATCTTCGTAACGTTCATCGTTGAATCGGAGATATTTCCAAGCTGTTTGATCAGCCCAATATCTCCACAACTACATTTATGTGAAAAGAAAAAACTCATACATTTGTCATAAATAGCGGTGGGATCTCATGTGTGTCTTACGTTAAATCTTCAGACACGGTAAACATAATTTAATGTGATTTTATCATATATCATGGCAATAAAACAGATAAATTGATATTCTGACTCTAACTTACCACAGTGGAACGTTGAATGCCGTGACATCCACTGTCAACTTTTCTAATTCTATTCTTCCTGTTGAATTTGCCACCGCAAATGAACATATTTCTTGGTCATCAACCGAGGAAAACGCATGCAGATGCGTTGATTTGCTAATCAAGCAAATGAAAGAATTAATTAGCATTGTTCAATAATTACGTTACACGTCATTTTCCGATATATATAAACAAATGAAAGTTTCAGTGTCAACAATATTACATAACGATAAATATAAAATATATTTTTTTAAGTCTTTTATAACAAGTGTTGTCTTGAATTATTATGAGGTTGCAGACAACAATGAAACAGATATCCACTTACCTGTATATTGTTGGGGACTCAAATCGCCAAAAGACATCTTTTTCTGACCATGACATGGTTGGAATAAATCGTAGCTGCAATTAAGAAGTATACATTTATGGTCATTTCATATCTAACGAAAAGAGAAGCACGGTCACAAATGGCTTTGTACTTTACAAGCAAAAAGAGTTGGATGTCAACTGGAATTTAAGATATACCTTTTTTTTTACAATCAAGGTTCCGTGATGTTGAGTTAAGATGAGACACCTACCTTATTGGTTACTGTAGCTGTTACGTTAACAATGTCCTCCGTATCTAGGACGGTCGTATTACTTTTAGTGAATCTCCAGTTTGTAAATGTAGCATTTACAAGCATCTTGTCATCAGATCCCCGCGAATGAACTATATTTCAAAGGAAATCAACAAAATCAAATGTTAAGGATTGATGCTCAACCGTACTCTACTTGTTTCTCCTCAATTTCGATTTGTAAATAACTGTAGCATAGTTGGGCGAAGACTATTCCGTCGCCAAGGAAGCCCAATTTGTTAAAACGTATAACAATCTTAGCCTAAGGTCTACGGTTCAAATCCTAGCCACCTGTTCTACACTCAGTACATTGTTGTCGAATATCATTTGTTTATTTGACTTATCACTTTTGTCTTAAAATGTCCAGCAATGAATTAATTTATTCTAGGTGTTTATTCTAATTATCATGCATTCTTCAATTTTGAAAAATAAATCAAAACAAAACAAAACAAAACTAAATAAAACAAAAAACAAAACAAATGGAAAGGAAAGGCACTATTTGCTACAAAGATGAAAAATGAATACGTGTTTTCACCCGTAAACAACTTACAAACTATGTTTATGAAACGGCAATGCATGAATAATATATAGCTGTAGTTAATGCGGCAGTCATTTATAATTCTACATTGCCGGTGCTAAGTGCAAGATAACGATACAATTAAGTCGCAAAACAAAGACAGATTTCATTGTCGCAACAATTCAAGACAGGCTGGTCCCTTTATCAAGCTATGACTAAGTTAACGTTTACCTGTACAACGCTGTGACGAAATTGTATTCGATACACTGTGCATGAACTTTATTGAAATATCCCACGTATATTGACATACAATTTAGGATATTGGACCCACTTTTGTACAGGTAAACAATACAAATTGCTCACCCAGTCATAGCTTGACAAAGGGACCAGTCGGGCTTTAAACGTTGCGACATGTGTATTACGTACGTCGTCTGTGCATAAAGTAAAACTTACGTGTTTTACCATAGAAACCCCATTAACAATACCATCAGCATTATTTGTTATCAATTGAGTCAATTTGAATAAATGATAATAAAGTAACATCTATTGCATGCTGTGTATGATTGTGTAATAGTTTCAGTGTGTGTCCTACTGACAATCGCATTAATTGAATATAAAGTGTTACAGTCCTTGTACAGGATAAGATTATGTATACTTACATACATCGAATTGTCCGCTTTCCTGAAGATTTATTCTTGATTCCATGGGGCCTGTGGCAATCATATCGACGGAAATTGACGTCACTAGCTGCGTCCGTATCGTGAGGTTCAGAGGCGGTAGATCGGGCAGTACCGCCAAAGGAATGGTCACTAGATCAACCACGCCTGTGTCTAGTATATCAGCGCTGTGAAAACTGGAGGCTTCTTTTGTTGACTTTACAGATATGGTCAGCTGCTCTTGTACCATTCCGGATATCTAAGGTTACAAAAATCAGTATATACTCACAGAACGTTTCAAGTTCAATTATTTCTTTGTCAAATAAAGATTGAAAGCAGGATGATATAGTAATAGGATAAATAAATTGATACTATCATTATCAAACATGCTCCGTGGTCTTCAAAAATCCCCTTTTTGATTTGCATAACAATCCATGCTCTTTCTGTTATGTATAGTTCATTTATATGAACAAACAAATTAAAAAGGAAAAGAAAACTTACCTCCGAAACAAATGCTTCCAGTTCAGCCTTTTTCTCGGCAGTACGGGTAAGCTTTAATTGTCTACAATAATGCGATAGGAAAAGATTACACTCTTCAACACCAATGGGACACATATGTATGTATCATGAAAGAACGTACTTTGTCTTGAAAACACCGGTTTTATTTTATTGTTGAACAATCAAAGATGCACTTACAGTCTGTATGACGTAGAAATGTCACCAGAACATGACTCACAAGCCACGCGGAATACCGTGTCGTCAGTGACAGCAGGCAGGCTGGTGTCGGAAAACACATTTGGAGATGTTTCTGTGGCTAATTTCTGTATACCAAATACTTTGTTGCCGGGATTAAAACTAATCGTTTCTGTAAAATTTGTGTTAAAGTTGATTGCTCCGACAATAGCCGAGGGAATTCCAGCGGTTCTTCGCTTGACACGAGTGTGGGGTCCAAGGTAGTGAAGATTGACATCGAAAGTCTCAAATAAATTTGCAAACCTGAAATGCAAAAGTATAAGAATCTGTATGCTGAAAGTTGTTAACAATTACTCGTTTATTCAGAAGAATCAAACGGCGGATGGGAATATGATATTTTACTCCTATGAACCTTTTGAGTGAAGCAGATTTATATCTTTTTAACTACATATCCCATTCTAGTTAGCGAAACAAATGCTTTCAATAGTACTAATGCAATAGTAGTAATTAAATTGTGGCCCACTTTTGAAGCAAGATGTATTTCTTTATAAATATGCTTTTTTTGCAGAAATAATACATTTGTTTAACATTCATGGTTCGTTAATTTAGTGTGTTTCTAGTTTAGCAGTTTTGTTACTGAAACACGTTTATACACTGACTGTCTATTGTAACAACTGCGGGTGTTGTTGATTTAAGAGGCTTTGACATAGCCTTTTTGAATTAGTCTGAATTATCCTTACTCAAGTGGTTCAGTAGACAGCTCCACGCGATTGTCTCTTTTCAAGGTCATTTCTAGCACGTGTCGTAATGCGTGGTTTCCTCCGTCACCTTTGTAGCACTCTCGTGTAGCTTTCCCTATTACGACATCCCCAATGTTCCATGTTTCGATTGTTTCCGGGTCAAAGGTTACAACAACCAAAACTGTATCCTTACACCTGGTACCCTACACATTCAGACGAAAATATCACATGACAAATCTGTATAGATTTATATGTAGAGATATAAATCATTTTACTTGATACGGTGACTTTTTTGAGAAAAAGAAACCTTTTCCAACTGATTATGTTAGTAAAATAAATAAAAGTATTCAATAACGATAACATTTAATGTAAGAACTCTAAGACAATACAAACAAAAAGGTAAACAAAGGGAACCAAGGAAACACAAACGCAAATATATACAGATTTTGGAAATGAGAGTAACTCTTTCATGTATCATACATGGCAAATGTTATTATGTTTCACGTCAAATATTCGTGATCCAACGATCAAACATTTGACAATGACATACTTTGAAATACAAAAACAGGAAATGCGACAATAAACATTTGTGTTTTTCATTCTTTGGGTAAAATATGTAAACACATCATGAACCACACTCAGGACCTAAAAATGTGGAATCATAACTAGAAAATGTTTTCTGGATCGTTTCAGATGCTAAATCCAGAACAAAACCATAGCTCACCACCGATTAAAGATATAGAACACATGGCTTTTATCATGGTTATCAAAGGGGGTATTCCAGAAAGTTGTTAATTTATAACAAATGATAAACCAATCGTGGCATATTACAAATCAATACTTAAGAGTAACACCTTTGAATAAATGTAAATTATAACTCGTCACTTATTCGATAAATAAATGTAACTTCTATGATATTTGTCAAATATTATCTTGTATCCCAATATCTGTTGCCAAGTTTAGGATGGGGAAGGAGGATATTATAATGTTTTGGTTTATTAACCTAAACTTGAAAAAAGAAAATGTATTAAGCCACTCTTTTTTCACGCTTAGGAATTGACATTTATATATCTTTGGTTTTATCGTGTTTTTCTGTCAACATATTATAATGATTCATATAAAGGGTATCTTAACCTATATGTTATTGACAGCTGCATCAATTCGGCATTCCAAGTAGACGATATGCTGTACATTGACGCGCGAAGTGACGTTAAGGTGAGAGGGTTTGGGTGGGGTAGAGTTATTTCATTGTGTTAAATTTGAGCATCGATTTTGACATTCATTATCTCTGTATATTTGTTTTTACAAAGGTACATGCATTAATGACTTTGAAGCAATTTTATCATAGTACCAAAAAATAGTACATGAACACTATAAATTTCACTATAACTCAAAAACTCAATTTCACTCAAATTCAAAGCATGTTTCTTTGGTATTAGCTTGTTGCATTAAACGTAATAATTAGAAATCATAATTGAAGGCAACCAGTACACATTTTATATTTTAGCCAAAAGTTTACAATCAAACATTCAATATAGCGATCATCGGTTTATTTTGATTGATATTCACTGCTGAATGCAGTGGGGACAGATTAGCCCCTGAAAGGTCCAAATCAATACAAAAATAAAGATAGACTCTTACTTCATCTATCAGCCTGTACATAACTAATCGAACTATTTTTTTCCGGCTGGCGCAGCCAAACTCTACTCTGACAGGAGTGATCAATAAAAATCAGAACACTACAGATTGTGCAGGAATAATTAGATAGAGTCCGTTTAAACAAAGACCAACGGAACCTTGACCATTGGCCTGGCGGATACTTGCTTACATTGACAAAAGGGGACTCAATCTCCTTTTGTTATCGTAGTAAAATCGAAGGTGTTTGGGCAATATCCTCAGTCTTAGAGCTATTAACATTGCTGGGAAGGGAAAGCCTTGGAACATTTTTATTTAACATTTGAAGGAAAAGTTATAATATTAAATAGCTCAGGCAACTGGAACGACACCCCTGAATCCGTCATCATAATTCAGTTATTAGTTCATTGCTTAAATATATTATTAGAAAAAAAATACTCATCAGTGATACAAAGTTTCCAAGACATTTGAATATGGTTCAAAATATCAACAAATGGCAACGCGGTTAGAAAGGAAAAACACAACTACAAAATTATAAACCGTCAGATTATCCAATATTGGAATACATGATGTGTGTTAATAATGGTAACAACAGTATATAGTAATATGCTAACGCATATAAACTCTGACTTGCCTTTATCTTGGACTGGTCATCGAGGTTGATGATATTTCGCGTGTGTCCTGAGCTAGTGAGGTGATACACGTGCTCACCTTGGTCCGTCTCAAAGTTAGTATCATGTTGGAAATGATGAGAGTAGCCACTGTCTAACACAGCAATAAAGACAACAGAAACACACACCAAAAAGACACCAGCCATGTTTCAGTGTGTCCCCGTAATGGACTGTATACAACGAGGAAGTAAAGCCGTTCCCTTATGCACACTATAAATACATGTAAATAACAACGACTCGGTATCAAACTGTTCAAGTCGGTTTGATTATGTTGTGCACGCATTGATCAGACAACAAACTACGTCTTTTGCAATGGATCCTACCTACAACAAAGTACGATTGACTTGCTTTTTTATGCTTTGTGGCTCTCTACTAGGTAAGTATGGCACCAGTTTATCTTTTTAATTGACATGGTGTAAAACAAGTCATATAACACGACGAATTACTATATGTAAAATATTTAAATTTTAGAAATCAGTAACACATGTAAATATCTACATATGAAACAAATCTGCGTGATCTTTCTAATTCGTACGGGTTTTATCACGTTTTTAATAAGGAATGTTGTATCTATATCATTGTAATAAAACCTTCTTTGTTATTATTTATTAATTACTATGATTATAACGAGTGGTTGTCTTGCAACCGAATTGAAATGCGTGTATATACATATTGAGGCCTTTTCACGCTATTATTACACGACAACATGTTGTTGCCATGGATAACTGTTATGTTTTTGCGAAATAAATCGAGAGTTCCTTTTTCCTGAAACATCTATTTTCCCTTACTAAACATTGACAGACACAATTAAAAACCAATACCACGTATTTGTGTTTGTTTGGCATTGCTAACACAATACGTATTTATTGTGCGGAGTTATAAATCCGATTTCACAGAATATTCTATTCTGTTTTAATATGACAACCATGTACGTATAAGTCATAAAGGTCATTGCACTCTAACCATGTCAATTATTTTTCTGTTTACCTCCCGTTGATTTTCCTCAGGCGCCATGACGTAGAATAAGGACGATCAAAATATTTAATGTGTATGCCGTATTTGTTTACATAGTTAAGTATTATCTTAATGTGTTATTTATTGTATAAAAAATAAATAAAAAATAGCAATCTTACATCAGACAGTTAAGAACAAATACAATCAATTGTGAATTACTACAAATAGTGTGTCTCTGTTTATGAAAAAAAATGTTTTATCACATAATGTACTTTGTTATCCAGTCAATATACCCATGTCATATTTTTTGGCGTATTAACCCATGTCATATGACCAATCAGCCCTGTGTTTGTTTGTAAGTTTTAATTGTTTCAATTGTGACGTCGAGCCTAGGACTAGTACATGAAGTCACAGACTTATGCACTAGAATCAAAATGGCAGCTTTTTACATTTCAAGGTTGCATGAAAATTGTCACGAATAAATGCCACATATCTTGATTACGTGATAAAAAGGAACTTACACTCGTTTTCACTTCATATGAAATTTATAAAACTTGTTCATTTTAGGTCGTCAGAAGCTTGTAAATTGAAAAATGCTGAGACTCGTTTCATAAATGTCATATGAAATGGAACCTCATGTAAGATCCTATATATTTTATAATAAATAGTTAAAATACATCTTAATATAATCCATATACACTTTCAAACCCGTGTAACAGGGGAAACAACCCCTATGCAATTGCTCCCTCTAAAATAAAATATGCATTGTATTTCGGTGTTCAGATTTCAGTTCTAATATATGCTATTATTTATTGTAACACTTTGATCATTTTCATTAAAGTCTGAATCTGATTTATGTGATCAAGTGCTACATATTTAGTTTTTATTGTTATTGTCTTGACTTCCCTTCAAGTAATATATGATATATTTCACTATAACGGTTATGTATAGTGAATAATTCAATCCACGTTTCTTTCATATTTCGCATATAAAGGGCTAACGAGAATAACAAATGTTGCCAAGTGTAGCCTCAGTATGACAGGAAATCAATATTTTCAGTCATTAAAAAGTTTTCCCTCACATTCCTACCAACGCAGAGAGTTGAACCAGTTGTTAACTACGTTTAAATCTCAGCCTCATGCACTTGATAATTTATTATTAATTTAAAATGGTGTACAACATCATAAATACGTGTTGCTAGAACGAACGATGTCATGTGGTTTTCTGTATTTTGAGAAGTCTCATGTAAACAAAGCACCGACTGGATCACGCTTGGACGCAGTCACACATTCACTCACTCACGCACATGTATGTATTTATGTGATATGTCTATGAGCACTATAAGTGATATTGTGTAGTTGCTCTAATATATTGTTATTCTCTTATTTTGATAGTGCAGTCACAAAATGTTGTCAAACCCATCTCTGGAACAGCTGGGAAATGTCAGGACAAGTCTATTATATGCGAAGGATCGTATGTGGCTAAACTAGACTATCAATGTTCTGACAATCAACGATTCTGTTCCAAAATGCATCACTGTAAGTCAATTTGTTTAATAACTAATGATATGTGTTTGACGTCGACATGTTCTTGGGCGTAATGATTACAATTTGTTTTGTTCAAATAAAAAGTTAATATCAAGAGGGCAACAAAAGAATCAGAGAAAAAGAAACTAAAACAAAAAGATAATCAGGAAAAGGAATAGATTTCTTCAGCACATGAAGTACCAAATATTACGTACCCTGTTAAGAGAGGTGTTCATGTTGTTATCGAACTAGGAAACAGTGAAAATAAATTGCCATCATGGTAGATGTTGATGTGTCTTGGTTAGAGATCAAGTCATGATAACAACCGTCAGATTTCAGGAACATAGATTGAAGTCTCTCTTGTTAGAATCATTGTCTAAGAAGAATTATTTTAACAGGACAAATTACACGGATATTACTTTGTACCTATATAATGTATTTTGAACACTCTGTAAAATAACTATGACATGTAAACTGGAGCCGATATTTTTCTTCTAAAGAAAAGAAAGATAGTTGAATTAAGGACCGCATGCTTGTCTTAGCTTTGGCACTGGTGTTAAATTCATAACAGTCTGAAAGTGTTCTTGTTATATCTTCTTTCTATAAAAAGATTTTTTGTTATTTTTAATTATAAGTAATAGGCATTTCAATCATTATAAAATGTTGTAATGTTCTGCGCTATGAAAGATACAATATCAAAATAATGTACGACATTTACTGTTTATTCGCAGTACAAAGCACTAAAAAATGTGATGACAAAGAGCTTCAAATTATTACACGTGATTCTTGGGGGGCCAGGACGCCGCTCAGCAGTTTAAATAACTTGAGCGCTAATCTGTCCTTCTTCATTATCCATCATGCGGCCGGATATGACTGTTCGGAACAAAAGAAGTGTTTGCAACAGATGAAAGTCGTTCAGAAACTACATCAATCATCAGATAAAGGTATTTTGGCTTTGAATGAATATGCAACACACCTATTTAAATCATCTTGGACAAAGTGGTTAACTTTCCCTTAGAGAAGTATCGTCAACAACATTCAGTTTCTTAAGATCAAGTAGCTTAAATGTTTGAGAGATTGATAACCGTTTAAGATAGATATAACTAAAAGAATTGGGGAACATTGTATTTAAGGATTCTTGTTCCATCGCAAGGAAAACGTTAGAAATGTTATGTATTTATTTTTCTGATCTTGACTGATCTCTCCGTTTTTTTTGTTTTGGAAATAGCTGTATTGCGACTTAGCTATCTCCAACGACAAGGTAGCTAGGTTAGTTAAGAAGACTAATACGAGTTCGTAGGTCCATAGATCGAATCCTGCACTGACTACGTTGCTTTTTCTCTCCTGTTACATAACAACGAACACTGTTGTCGTGATTCTTTATCATAAATCATTTATACCGGGGAAAGGTTTCAAATGCTCAAATGGATGGTTACAGTTTTATGCAGAGGTACGCGGATTGTACACGTACGTCAACATGATATATTGTAGTTTTGGTATAGTATTTTCAAATGCTCTTTTTCCTTTTTAACATATGCCCCAATTTTTGTAAATAATTATATATATTCTTTTACGATATTTACACAGGAATGAACAATAAACAACCTCCTTGTAAAAATTGATGAAACATTTTTTTCTTCAAATGCATTATATTCTAGAATATAACTTCACCTGTTTAGATACTATTAAACACTTAATTCGCAAGTTATTGATTCTTCACTTTTACGGAGAACATATGTAAATTGATGACACAAACATTGATTTGTTTTCATAATTCTATATAGTTGGTGTAATTCGTTGTGTCGCACACACTTAATATGCCACAATAAATTATGACCCTGATGAACCTTATTTGATGTACGGTACAACACTAGATCACCCCATCCTCCTCCACATTTTTAAAAAGTTATCTCACTTAGTTTCCAATATATTGCATATTCATATATAACATCGCGCTATTTAAAACGAAGGGATTTTTCATCCACTCATGCTCTGGGGCCAATTCATAATACGGCATGTCATTGTAAAAGAAACGACTAATTGGATTGTGTTTTTTGCAGGCTTTGATGATATCGGCTACCAATATGTGATAGGAGGAGACGGGACGGTATTTGAGGGCCGGGGTTCGAAGTATGGAGGTTCTCACTCACCAGGTTACAACACAAAAAGTATCGGGGTCTGTCTTCTCGGTAACTTCATGACAACTCTACCATCCAGTAACGCTGTCTCGTCGTTAAAGAAACTTCATACGTGTCTTCAACACCAAGGGATGCTTTCTGCAAATAACAGTGTGTTTGGTCATAAAGACGTCCGACCTACTAGTTGTCCTGGAAAAGAGTTTTATGATAGGATATTGACCGAAGACTTCGGATCGTTCTGGCACCGCATCGAGCCGGTGATGTGGACAGGTAAAAAACATACAAATTACACTCTTTATCATATATACATTAAAGCGTCAGATACAATGGATAAAGCTAGTAAACCATTGTGTTAGTTTTATAAAAAAAAAACAAAAAAAACATGAAGCAATTACAGAATTATTTGTTTAAGATATGAATATGTTAAAGTCCTTTTTGCGAGAAAGGGTCATAATCAATTTAGTACATCACTTAAATGTTAATAATGACATTTGTTGTCGGATGTTGATCTTTGAACTCTTTTAGTGTAATGCTCATATTCAGGAAAGGATTTTTTTTGACAATTTTATTTTGTCTATTTCGTCTATGGAATATAAGAAAAAGGAACATCAAGTAGTACGGGGAATAATATGCATCATGCTACTGTCTCCGCTTGCCGAAGAGTAGTTATCCAGGAACGGTAGTTTGAATAATGAATGTAACCTGTAATTGCAGATTGCAAACTTAAGGATGGGATATGTAAAGACAACACAACTGAAACATGCGAAGGAGAGTGGAAGAAGAAGCTATGCCCTGGCCAAGCGAATATAGTATGTTGTATATAGAAATAATGTACAACCACTTACATTTGAAGTACTTAAATGAAAAATAGTATCTGAAATATACTTTATCATAATGTGTAATTAGTAACAGGCATAGGAAGCATAGTCTAAGTACCTAAAATAGTTTCTGAAATATACTTTATCATAATGTGGAATTAGTAACAGGCATAGGAAGCATAGTATAAGTATCTACATCTAATGTGAATCCCGGTGATATCTTATTATTATTTTCTTCTTTTAAACGTTATAATGTTAAAACAATAAATGAGATTTAATGAATATGTCTAAAAGACAGAGTATAATGAACTAGAATTCACCAATATAAATGCACTAATAATCAGGTCATCGCGATTTATTTTTTATATATCTACGCATTCTTCTTTTATTTAAGGATAATGCTTAGATCATTTAAAGCATATGAATAGCTAACATCTAATATATTATTTGTCAATATATTGTTGGTGTTGATTTGAGGGCAAATGACAATATATAAAAAAATTGGTGAAAACTAGACATATTGTCATAAAGAAAGTTACCATGTGTACTACAGTAAACTCGAGTGGACAAGGATGTGAACACTAGTGCAAAAGATTGTTAACTTCAGTATACAGGCTACCAAGTTAGTTTTGCTCTCGAAAGTATATGTGAAAAATCTGTAAAAGGTAGAATGCGTAGTAAGTAATGTTCTGCTGAATATGTATCGATCATTATTTGGGTATTGCTATTGTCATTACAGTTGTATAGTTTTATGCAGCGTGATATAAACCAATCAATTTTCCTTTTGTAAGCATTTGTTATTTTAATAACCATAACATAATTGTCATTGCTATCTCCAATATTTTTAATTGTGAAACCATTCGAAAACAATGATGTCGGCAGTAGAGCAACACAACATAGAAAGCGATAAAACTATGATCGGGTGTTTGAATACGAACTGCTTGTCTGTATTGTATCGTATTGAATTAAGGAAATAATATCTGTATAATTCGTACGCATGTGTAAATCTATACATTGCGATCGAGGTATTCCTGCTATCAATAGACGACTTGTCACGATAGCCATGTCGACTGGATCAGTCTGTTGACCATTGCGACATTTACACCACCTGTTCTGCAGAATCAGATATTTCATTGGCTAGGCTAGGCGATATTGCGAGAGATCATTAATTCAAAGTCTGCGGACAGGGCACAAGTTAAAATAAGTTTCTTCCTCTTTTGTCATCACATGTTATATATCCAAATGATAGTAGAATGATAAGCTAATAATAAACATGGAACATTCTATTTCTTCTATCTCCTATCAGATATTTAGATTCGAATACACATCTGGGACTACATAGATGATGGTCTGGACTCTGAACATTACCAAAGATTTTATCCTTAAATATCCTCAATATAATATACATAGAGAACTATACCTTCAATTTGTTTTGCTTTTGTCAGAGTATTGGAATATGCAATATATGTTTTAGGTCAGTCTTACAGATGATGTAAATCAACTCAGTTTTCAATATATTTGGAAGCATATCGAATCACTACTAAAATACAACACCTAATAAATCATATAAGTAATCTGCCTATCAGGTACTGAAATAGAATTTTAAACTTGAAACTATTTTGTTTTTCGGAATAATAATTTAAAGCAAGTATATAAAGCATTTTAAAAGCTTCAGGAATCATCAATGTGATGTTCACAAATTGTACATCTAAATCTTCTATTATGGTTCATTTGTAGTTTTCGTATCATATAATATACATGTACATTGCAGTAAATTAATAAAACCTTACAATTGAAAGATGTTATTTCTTAATTTGAAAGATTGTGATTAAAAGTGCTTTGCTACGATGAATACAAAGGAGGGGAACCCCAAATCATCACTCGTGACGAATGGTGACCGAGAGAAACAAAGGACGCGGCCCCGAAGATCTGTACATAAAAATAGGTAAAAGATGGCACCATTTATCACTCAGCTTGACAGTTGGATAAATTTACTACGATCTGATTACAAATTCAATGAAAAAAATACCTGAAATGTTCATTTTTACATTTTCAATGTGTCTATGATGAAATTTGTAACAAAGGTAGTGTCAACGCCTATGGAGATTTAACATTAGCGTTGGCCCCTGCTTGGAATTTCAAAACAAGATAAATCCAAAAAGGTATGGGTATAGGAAGCTTAAATTCAGGAACAGTTAGTTTCAGAATTCATTTTATGATAATTTGGCCATAATGCTTACACCTGTATGGGTGTTAAAGTTGCGGTTATACAATTCCACCTAAAGCATTTAAATGACACAATTGCTATAAAATTATATCATCATCGTGTGCAACGTATTGCAACTGTTATTTTGATACCGAATATTACACTATTTCAGGAAATAATATTCTTTATTTTGCAGACAACAAATTTACCGGTTGCCAACAATGGGCAATTTCTTGTAAAAAAGGATCAGATTGAAAAAATTAAACCTGGATGCACAACATCTGGTTGTAGTTATCATATCCGAAAACTTTTGTTGAAATTTGTCCATTACCTTAGAAGGATTTGTCCGGACAAACTTTTTCTACGGACAGACAAACGGGCTGACCTGCTGATTCCAGTACACCCCCTAACTTCAATGCGGGGGTATAATAAAGTGTATATTTATATTGTTGCATATCTTTGTCTGTAACACAATCTCAACCTTAAGTAGTTCTCCAGAGGAAAGATTACTTTGGCAGACTGCATATTCATGAGTTATTTCTGCTGCACATAACTTTAAAACAGGCGTATTATAACAAAGTGTTTTGGTATGTTACAAAAACAGAAAAAGTATCGGTATTTACCATAATTAACGTTGATAACTAAATCTCCATGATTATGGGAAATTGGGCATTGTTCATGTTTAGCATGCTAAAAAGGTACTTTACCGGCTTTGATTTTACATAAAAATGATTCTGTAGACAGACTATAGATATGGACAGTTTTTAAAGAAGTTTAAAATAAATACTACCATTGTAACTATATATAGACAAGTTGACAATGTTGGTTATAATTTGCATGTTTATCTAATCAAAAGTGTCACAATGCTTACTTCATGTATACCAATATGAGATATTTAGTATCAAAATTATAGTTATATCAGACTATTCATAATCATAAATCATAACAGATAAACCAACTCAGTTTTATAGATAAACATTTTATTTATGGTTTTGCGTTATTTGGGCCACAGCTTATAAATTGATGTTTTGCTTCCATTTGGCTGGCTACTGGTAACTATATGGCAACTAACAGATAACTACACAAAATTCAATACCAGATATCAGATAACTCAACAAGATTCACTATCAGGTAGCTCAATTAGCTTATTCGCTATTCCACAACTCCATGTTAGTAAAGATATTTAAATGTCACCGTTTACAGTTCAAAGGTGAAAGGTTACACAAACCAATTGTGATTGTCAATGCCACCGTTCCAAGTTTAAGCACTAAAGCTGAGTTTCATGTTATGTAATGAACTGTTTGAATTTCCAAAACGTTAAATTACAGCTTCTTTCAAATGCCAGCTCGAACATACGTTCGACAATCAAGGCCTGAGTTCAGCAACCCAGTAATGAACATACGTTAGACAAACGAGGCCTGTATACAACTCCCCAGTAATGACATGCGTTAGACAACCGAGGCCTGTATATAGCTCCCCAGTAATAAACATACGTTAGACAACCGAGGCCTGTATACAGCTCCCCAGTAATGAACATACGTTGGACAACCGAGGCCTGTATACAGCTCCCCAGTAATGAAAATACGTTAGACAACCGAGGCCTGTATACAGCTCTCCAGTAATGAACATACGTTAGACAACCAAGGCCTGAGTTCAGCTCCACAGGAATGAACATACGTTAGACAACCGAGGCCTGTATACAGCTCCCCGGTAATGAACATACGTTAGACAACCGAGGCCTGTGGACAGCTCCCCAGTAATGAACATACGTGAGACAACCGAGGCCTGTATACAGCTCCCCTGTAATGACCATACGTTAGACAACCGAGGCCTTTATACTGCTCCCCAGTAATGAACATACGTTAGACAACCAAGGCCTGTATACAGCTCCGCCGTAATGAATATACGTTTGACAACCGAGGCCTGTATACAGCTCCCCAGTAATGAAAATACGTTAGACAACCGAGGCCTGTATACAGCTCCCCGGTAATGAACATACGTTAGACAACCGAGGCCTGTATACACCTCCCCAGTAATGGACATACGTTAGACAACCGAGGCCTGTATACAGCTCCCCGGTAATGAACATACGTTAGACAACCGAGGCCTGTATACTGCTCCCCAGTAATGAACATACGTTAGACAACCAAGGCCTGTGTACAGCTCTCCAGTAATGAACATACGTTAGACAACCAAGGCCTGAGTTCAGCTCTCCAGTAATGAACATACGTTAGACAACCAAGGCCTGTGTACAGCTCTCCAGTAATGAACATACGTTAGACAACCAAGGCCTGAGTTCAGCTCCACAGGAATGAACATACGTTAGACAACCGAGGCCTGTATACAGCTCCCCGGTAATGAACATACGTTAGACAACCGAGGCCTGTAAACAGCGTCCCAGTAATGAACATACGTTAGAATGCCAGCTCGAACATACGTTCGACAATCAAGGCCTGAGTTCAGCAACCCAGTAATGAACATATGTTAGACAAACGAGGCCTGTATACAACTCCCCAGTAATGACATGCATTAGACAACCGAGGCCTGTATATAGCTCCCCAGTAATAAACATCCGGTAGACAACCGAGGCCTGTATACAGCTCCCCGGTAATGAACATACGTTAGACAACCGAGGCCTGTATAAAGCTCCCCAGTAATGAACATACGTTAGACAAACGAGGCCTGTATACACCTCCCCAGTAATGACATGCGTTAGACAACCGAGGCCTGGATATAGCCCCCCAGTAATAAACATACGTTAGACAACCGAGGCCTGTATACAGCTCCCCCGTAATGAACATACGTTAGACAACCGAGGCCTGTATACAGGTCCCCCGTAATGAACATACGTTAGACAACCGAGGGCTGTATACAGCTCCCCAGTAATGAACATACGTTAGACAGTAGACAACCGAGGCCTGTATACAGCTCCCCAGTAATGAAAATACGTTAGACAACCGAGGCCTGTATACAGCTCCCAAGTAATGAACATACGTTAGACAAACGAGGCCTGTATACACCTCCCCAGTAATGACATGCGTTAGACAACCGAGGCCTGGATATAGCCCCCCAGTAATAAACATACGTTAGACAACCGAGGCCTGTATACAGTTCCCCCGTAATGAACATACGTTAGACAACCGAGGTCTGTATACAGCTCCCCAGTAATGAACATACGTTAGACAGTTAGACAACCGAGGCCTGTATACAGCTCCCCAGTAATGAAAATACGTTAGACAACCGAGGCCTGTATACAGCTCCCCCGTAATGAATATACGTTTGACAACCGATGCCTGTATACAGCTCCCCAGTAATGAACATACGTTAGACAACATAGGCCTGTGTACAGCTCCCCCGTAATGAACAAACGTTAGACAACCGAGGCCTGTATACAGTTCCCCCGTAATGAACATACGTTAGACAACCGAGGCCTGTATACAGCTCCCCAGTAATGAAAATACGTTAGACAACCGAGGCCTGTATACAGCTCCCCTGTAATGACCATACGTTAGACAACCGAGGCCTTTATACTGCTCCCCAGTAATGAACATACGTTAGACAACCGAGTAATAAACATACGTTAGACAACCGAGGCCTGTATACAGGTCCCCCGTAATGAACATACGTTAGACAACCGAGGCCTGTAAACAGCGTCCCAGTAATGAACATACGTTAGACAACCAAGGCCTGAGTTCAGCTCCCCAGTAATGAACATACGTTAGACAACCGAGGTCTTTATACAGCTCCCCAATAATGAACATACGTTAGACAACCGAGGCCTGTATACAGCTCTCCAGTAATGAACATACGTTAGACAGCCAAGGCCTGAGTTCAGCTCCCCAGTAATGAACATACGTTAGACAACCAAGGCCCGAGTTCAGCTCCCCAGTAATGAACATACGTTAGACAACCAAGGCCCGAGTTCAGCTCCCCAGTAATGAACATACGTTAGACAACTGAGGCCTGTATACAGCTCCCCCGTAATGAACATATGTTAGACAACCGAGGCCTGTTTACAGATCCCCAAGAAAGAACATAAGTTAGACAACCGAGGTCTTTATACAGCTCCCCAATAATGAACATACGTTAGACAACCGAGGCCTGTATACAGTTCCCCCGTAATGAACATACGTTAGACAACCGAGGCCTGTATACAGCTCTCCAGTAATGAACATACGTTAGACAACCGAGGCCTATGTACAGCTCCCCAGTAATGAACATACGTTAGACAGCCGAGGCCTGTATACAGCTCCCCCGTAATGAATATACGTTTGACAACAGATGCCTGTATACAGCTCACCAGTAATGAACATACGTTAGACAACCGAGGCCTGTATACAGCTCCCAAGTAATGAACATACGTTAGACAACCGAGGCCTGTATACAGTTCCCCCGTAATGAACATACGTTAGACAACCGAGGCCTGTATACAGCTCCCCCGTAATGAACATATGTTAGACACCCGAGGCCTGTTTACAGATCCCCAAGAAAGAACATACGTTAGACAGTTAGACAACCGAGGCCTGTATACAGCTCCCCAAGAAAGAACATACGTTAGACAACCGAGGGCTTTATACAGCTCCCCAGTAATGAACATACGTTAGACAACCGAGCCCTGTGTACAGCTCCCCAGTAATGAACATACGTTAGACAACCGAGCCCTGTGTACAGCTCCCCAGTAATGAACATACGTTAGACAGTTAGACTACCGAGGCCTGTATACAGCTCCCCCGTAATGAACATATGTTAGACAACCGAGGCCTGTTTACAGATCCCCAAGAAAGAACATACGTTAGACAACCGAGGTCTTTATACAGCTCCCCAGTAATGAACATACGTTAGACAACCGAGG